>NW_028174282.1:10000-34054 GCF_963971535.1 Notolepis coatsorum | reverse complement strand
AATGGCCACCACCACCGCCTCTCACCAATCAGCTGCTCTGGTAATGCTGCTATCGCTGCAAAGCTACCAGGACGCCTGAAGGGGAGATCCCCCCCCCCCCCCCCCCGCCCCCGCCTACCAGGAGAGAAAGAGAGAGAGAGAGAGACTGGGACCTTATATGAAAACAAGACAAAACGAACAGCAACAGCAACAACAACAACAACAAAAAAACTAACGATGTCAATCTTTAATGGAGATCAGTGAAGCCAGATCTCTGCAGTGCTTATCTAATGTTTCTGTTATTATACCTTTTCGTTGTCCAGTTTGAGACTTCCTGTTCCTGTTTACATATAATATATTGTAAATGCTGTCCATCCCCCCCCCCCCCCCCCCGCCCTGGTTGGAGAGATGTAAAAAGAAAAAAGAAGAACAACGCAGCTTTCATTCTATAGCTCTGGTATCGCTCTATGGCTAATAACTGTATAACCCACCCTCCAATATCCCATTCTCCTGTAGCTAGTAGCCTATTATATACTCTCCTACGGTCCACCCTATACCCTGCTCCCTTGCCCCTCAACAAACACCTTAAATAAAAGTAGACTACAAACAAACCCAACAACAACAAGTCCTACACAAGACGATTAAAGTAAAAATCCTCGAGCTTCCGACTGATTCCCGCTGCAGAATTCATCAGTATCCCACTCATCAGTATTTTCTATACTCTCTGATGCAAACGCTACAGCAGCTGTACTCCTCCTCTCTGAAACCTCGTAGTGATCCGCCCCGTAGTGTAGCTCAGCTATAACCTGAAGCCAAAACCAGACCTACCTCCCCGATACTGTAGCCCGCACTGACCTCCGACCCCTCCCTCTCCCTCCTCCACACACGCACACACATACACACACACACACACACACACACACACACACACACACACACACCTACACATCCCCACGTCACAACAATCACCCTATGCAGATCCCCAAAGCACAAAAGGTTTTGAGTCGCGAGTAAGTATTAGAAATCGTATAAAGAGACGAGAGAAAAAATCCTTCCATTCTTGTTTGTGTGTTTGTCTGTCTCTCGGTCTGTTGTTTTTTCTCGTTTTTTCGTTTTCTCCGTTTTCTTTTCTCCGTTTTACGGCTTCTGTGTGCTTTTGTATACTGAATGTACAGACCCCCCCCCCTCCTCCTCCTCCTCCTGTCTATAGCAGAACCTTGTATTACTGTATATTCTAAACGAAAAGACTCTTCATGTGTGCTTCACTTAATCTGTGCAAAGGAACAAAAACTATTTCTATGTTTTTTTCCTCTTTTTTTTTTTTTTTTTTGTAAACCGTTCCGAGGGAAAATATATAGATTAAAAAAAGGTGAATAGATAGATAGATGAATAGATAAAGAATTATATTGAACATTTTGAAAAGACATTTCTGCTGTTCAGCACCTGTTCTGTACTCTGGGTTTTGTTGTTTTTTTTGTATTTCCGTTCCCTGGTTTTCAGTTCTGTATGCTTCCAATGTGCTTCAGAGAAACAGTACTATTTATTATAATATTGTTAGATTATTATCACAATTATTATTATTACAGTTATTACTATCATGATGGTTATTATTATTATGAATAAACATTTCTTTCCTCAATAACACCCGTGGTAATTCGGTCGAATTGAGTGTGTTAGTCTTTTTTATTTATTTTTTATGAGTGGTGTGTGTGTGTGTGTGTGTGTGTGTGTGGTGTGTGTGTGTGTGTGTGTGTGTGTGTGTGTGTGTGTGTGTGTGTGTGTGTGTGTGTGTGTGTGTGTGTGTGTGTGGTGTGTGTGTGTGTGTGTGTGTGTGTGTGTGTGTGTGTGTGTGTGTGTGTGTGCGTGCGTGCGCGTGTGCGCATAATCACAGATTATGTAATTGGATTAAAGTAATCTGATCACAAAATAAATGGTATCTGTAATACATAATCCACTGAACATGTATGAAGAGGGGGGAAACGTTTTATTATGATATTTAAAGACTCTTCATGGGAGCACAATTTTACATAACTTGGTATAATGGTTAACCATGGCCATGGATGATGGCAATAATGCTATTCAAATAAAAAATGTACATTGGTATATAAACCTATACTCTGTTTAATCCCACATTCATGTGATCCCAAAGCAACTGACTGCAGTAGTAAGACCGTGTTTTACCGAGTACAATTCGAAGCAGGTAATCAATAAGCTTTAATGGATTGCATTTTAAAAGTAACCTTCGCAACCCTGTGCATGCAAAATGTGTGTTGTGTGTTTGTACTTGTGTGTGTGTCTGTGTGAGAGAGAGAGAGAGAGAGAGAGAGAGAGAGAGAGAGAGAGAGAGAGAGAGAGAGAGAGAGAGAGAGAGCGATAGCGAGAGCGATAGCGAGAGCGAGAGCGGGCGAGTCAGAGGAAGAGAGAGAGAGAGGCACTGAAAGAGAAAGAGAGCCCTAGAGAGAGAGTGAGAGTTAGCATTGAGAAAGGGACGGAGGAATAGAAACAGGGAAAGAGAGAGAATGCGAGAGGAGCAGTGGGTGTGACGGGGGGGGGGGGGCGGGGGGGGGGGGCTTTTAGGAATTTCACATTGTTTGAAATGAGAACCGTGTAGACTCAACCATGTCAAATGATGTGAAATAGAGAGAGAGAGAGCTTGTGCTTGTGCTTGTGCATGTGTGTACTCCTTGATGTATAGATAAATAGCACCTTCTAGTGGTGTCTCAGCTTTAAGAGTTGGACTTCACAGTCTCCTCCCGGACTATGTCCACACAGACAGACGACGTCCCACGCTCATCATAGTACAGCTACCGTTACACACCGTCACACATTAGATTAGAAGACAACACTGTGAGGGGCGGTCAGGTGGCGTAGCGGAGATTGCGTTCGTCACCAACACCGGAGACGCTGGATTCGCCTGTTCGAATCCAGCTCACAGCTCCGGGGTTGTCACCAGCTTGGCTGGCCGTTCACACTAATACAATTGGCAGTGTTAGGGGTGGGAAAGCTGGAGGGGTGGGTCCTGGTCGTTGTAAACAGCGACTCCTATACAGTTCGGTCGGGGCGCCTGCTCAGCGCGGATAGGATCTAAGGGGGGTAGTGTGATCCTTCCACACGTTACACCCTCTCAGTGAGAGTCCGCGCTGCCAGGTGAAAAGAAGCGGTTGATTGGCTAGACGTGTGTCGGAGGAAGCACGTGATAGCCTCCACTCTCCCAGACCGACTGTGGGGGGTAAGTGCGCAGCGACCAGGAAGGGGATTGGGAATTGGCATAACGACTAACATTGGGATGGGAGAAAATCGGAGGAAAAAGGAGGGGGGAAAAGATTAAAAAAAAAGAAGACAACACTGTGCAACTCTGCCTGGCGTTCTATCAAGCCTCACCTGTCGGGTGTAGAGAGGTGACACACTGAGAGAATGCGGCCTATACAGTCAGTGTCAGTATAACATGCCATTACGGTAACTTATTTGAAAATGAATATATAACTTAATTGTACAGAGCAATACCTACTGTATGGATACCAGGTATATACAAAAAATAAATAAAAAAAGACTACCAGATTAAAAAAAACAGTGAGAGAAAAGTCTGGAAGCTATACGGCGGCGGTTCTCTCAGATGTTCGCGTTGTTGGCCAGCGTCTCCGCCATGCAGGACATATAGCGCGACGGCTCATCGCGACGGACGGACACGGTGCCCACCGTGCCCCCCCTCCCCTCCGCCTGGATCCTCTTCCCCAGCCCGGCCCCCGCTGCACCCCCGATGCCAGTCCCAGAGACACCACGGAGGAGAGAAGGAGAGAGAGAGAGAGAGAGAGAGAGAGGGATGATAGGACTTTGATAGCCATTTGTCTCCCGCCCCCTTAGGGACGCAAGACGGAGTGCTCCTGTCCATCTCCGGCACAATCATTTACCTAAACAAAACAAATGCTTCATCGATCCCCTCCCCTTTCCCACCACAACAACCGGGCAACGGAGGCGGAGGAAAAAACACACACGGATACAACACACACACACTGCTTTTGCACGCGCACACACACGTAAACATGTATACACACACACACACACGCATGGGGAACACACACTACATTCACGCATATACACAGAGAGAAACAAGCGGTCTTGTACGCCTCACGGCATTGATCCCCTTCCGCGGCACTTTGTCATCGCCTTCCATTGTGTACAAAACAATCCCCTGAACCGGAGCGTCTTGCTGCCGTCCGAGACAATGGGCCAGAGACGCTCGAGAAGCTTCCTCTCCGAGCTTCTTCTGTCGGGCCTAACTCTACTGCAAGTATAGTTCTGAGCTCTTTGAGTTCCCCCTCAAATGTATATACTCTCTTTTTTAGACCCTTCTTGTATCACAAACAGTACTGTATTTGTAAATCTGGTATGTCATAAATGTCTAGATGTAGCAGTACTGTCTATATCTGTATGTCGTGTATGTCATATATTATGTTATGATGAATTGAAAATGGGGGACCCTGATGTAAACAAGACGAAAGTCTTTCTCTGGTCTGCATCCCCTCTTAACAATTGTGTGTATTGAGTTGTACTGTATTGTAATGTACCCATTCTGCAATCTGTTAATAACATCAATCAATCTCTTTGTCGGGGTTACAGCAGCCTAACTCTACAGGAAGTAGTCTAACTCTACAGGAAGTAGTCTAACTATACAGGAAGTAGTCTAACTCTACAGGAAGTGGTCTGACTCTACAGGAAGCAGTCTGACTCTACAGGAAGCAGTCTAACTCTACAGGAAGTAGTCTAACTCTACAGGAAGTAGTCTAACTCTACAGGAAATAGTCTAACTCTACAGGAAATAGTCTATAGTCTAACTCTACAGGAAGTAGTCTAACTCTACAGGAAATAGTCTAACTCTACAGGAAGTAGTCTAACTCTACAAGAAATAGTTCTGAGGTCCAGGCTGCGGCAGGTAACAACATCCAATAATACACAAGACCCTCTTCTTGGGACCAAGTAAGGTTTTCGTCGATAATCCAATGTATAGTTAACTCCCCCCCCACCACCCCACCCCACCCCACCCCACCACCTCCAATGTACAGTCCCCCCCCCCCACCCCACCTACCAACCTCCTCCAATGTACAGTTTCTTCATCAAATGTATATTCTCTCTTTTTGTATCACAAACAGTACTGTATTTGTAAATCTGGAATGTCATAAATGTATAGATGTAGCAGTACTGTCTATCTGTATGTCATGTATGTCATATTATGTCATGATGAATTGAAAATGGGGGACCCTGATGTAAACAAGACCAAAGTCTTTCTCTGGTCTGCATCCCCTTATACAATTGTTGAGCCGTACTGTATTGTACCCATTCTAATCAAATGTTCAATCAATCAATCAATTAGGCTAAATCTAATTCAAGTAGCCCATCAGTGAGGCTAGAGGCTAAACGTTGCATTTGAACAGCTCTGAAGTACAAGTCGCCCGTCTCCATCTGGATAATTTACCGTGATCAAGACATGGATTGTTTTTGTATTTGCTTTACTGAAGGGAAAGTGGTGTGAAGGCATGAGGTACTGTACGCTGACAACAAGTGATGAATGAATACAGGATTCGAGCTAACTTTGGGTTAGCTAACATTAGATGTGGTGAGCGTGTATTACATAACGTGTTAGTCTGGCTGATTGTGTTTGCTGCCAAGGATGTGGCTATAATGTTGCTTTGACCGGGTTTAACTTTTTGTGTTGAATGAATGAATGACTTTTATTTACTGTATATAGCACCCTTCACAGCACAAATGCACAGGGTGCTTTACACTACAGCTTAGCATATAAAAACAAAACAAAAACGTAATTAGAAATGAATGACAACAACAACAGACAGCAGTTAAAAAAAACAGTAAAACCAGATAAAAAAGTAGACTAAAAGAATTTAGATAAAATCATCAGTCACGAATAAAAAAAATTAAAAAAAACCTATAGGAACAGTGAGGACAAGAAAGAGTGCCTATGTGTAACGGATGGTATCATGAAGCGCAGTCAAGAAGGGCTGGGGTATGAGTAGCGGTGCTATGGGTTAAACTCACTCTCACATCCTCAAAGACAGATAGACACGTTGCGAAGTAGTGGATTCACCTCTTGGTATAGCAGTCTGTGTTGTTGCCTGCGGTGTGGGAGACCGGGGTTCGACTCCCACTCGGGGCATCGAAGTTTGAGGTGACGTTGTCACAACCGTTACATATGTATGACCAAAGGACTGTCTAAATATATGTGTTTTTAGTTGTTTTTTAATATGTGTTTTTAGTTGTTTTTTAAAAGAGTTTTCAGAGGGGGCAGTTCGCAGGTCCAGGGGGAGAGCGTTCCAGAGCCTTGGTGCCGTCACCTGGAAGGCTCGATCACCCCTTGTTTTCAGCCTGGACCTGGGGTCCACCAGGAGGTGCTGACCGGCAGATCTGAGTGAGCGGGTGTTGGTGTAGGGATGGATGAGTTCAGTGATGTAGATGGGGGCCTGACCGTGGAGTGCTCTGAAAGTAAAAGTGAGGACTTCTTTGAAGTGAATTCTACAGTGTACTGTACCGAGAGCCAGTGCAGGGATGCCAGAATGGGAGTGATGTGACATGATTTTTTTGACCTTGTGAGTAGCCTGGCTGCAGTCTGTGGATGATTTGGTGAGACAGGTGAAAAGTGAGTTGCAGTAGTCGAGCCTAGAGGAAATAAAAGCACGCCACAGGGACAGTTCTAGTTCAGAGTGAGATATGATGGTGCGTAGTTTTGCAATGTTTCTGAGGTGAAAAAAGCAAGTGCGTGTGAGTGTTTGGACATGTTTGTAGGTTGTGTTGTTACTAGAGGTGGGCATAGATAATTTTTTTTAATCTAGATGAATCTATCTACAATCCTGGATTTAATCTAGATTAAAATGGCTCAAAAAAAAAAAAAAAAACCTGCCGAAGGCATTCAAAATATGTGTGTTCTACCCAAATAATGACCAGAAGTAAGTCCTTACTTTTTCTTTCCTCCTTATGTTTCTCAGGCCAGGTGGCCCATTACACCATGAGCCCATCTCCCGTTTCCAAAATGCATTACAGACTGTTTGAAAAAGCTGTTTTGCTATGATAATTGGTAATGAAATATCAAAATAATGTTCAATAAGATGTACTTGTGTTTAATAAGTTGTTTTATTCAGAAGTTAACACAAATAAATAATATTACCAGTACAGTACTGTTGTGAAGGATCAGATTAAACCGAATATATATATTTATTTATGGATATATATTTAATAGTATTTGTATATCGTTTGATATCCCTTGTATATTCCTTGTACATATACACGGAATATCCCTTTATTCTACTACAGCCCATAATAGTTCATTCTCTTATTGGACAAAAGGACCAGGCGCCAGGGACCGGCCCCTGGCGTTCAAGTTCAAAGGTACCGACGAGACATGCCCTTACTAGCCCCAGCTCCGCGCAGGAATACGGCTACCGAAAGCAGAGCGGCACTACTTGTCCACTGTGCATATAAATATGGCGCAAGAAATGTAGAATTCCTCTTAGTCCTTTACCCTTCTACCCAACTAAGTAACAAGACGTGAAGCCTCACCCCACGATACCGCGTGCGGTGTAGTATGGCCTGTTTGGCCTTAGAATAGCAATGAGACCTCGTGCGAATTAATAGCTGAATTGCCAGAGTTTGGCACCGTATTTCTATTAAGTAATAATAGTCTATTATGTATGGTGCATCGTTCGGTTAGAGTTCTAAAGTGAGCAGCACCCCCATCGCTTCCTCGCGACCATCTAGAGTCTTAACCAGGTTGGGCAGACCACACGTGGTGCTTTCATCCGAGGAGTTCTAGGCGAGGACGAGTGGACCTGCACATTGGATTACCTACCCTGACGACTGCTGAGCCCTATACGGCATGGAATATCTATTTGCTTTGGTGCTTTGATTTGTGGAGCGGATAATTGCCAACACCGGTGAGTGTTGGATTTACCCCGAGAGGAGCCAAGGTGAGACGGCGCTCAGACCAGACTGAGGTCGCCTCGCTTCTCCTTCGTTGTGGACCTACAGCTACAGCTACAGCTATCGTCTACAAGAGAGCCCAAGTGTATTCATCTGCGGATCAAGGTTCTACGGGCACTGTGTTCTGTACCTGAACTCTCCCTAGAAATCGTTGACCAGACGGGATACAGCCGACGGCTCTCCTACCCCCCCTACTGGCTTACAACCGGCAGGACCCTTTACAGCAGGGGTGTCAAACTCATTTTCACAGAGGGCCACATCAGCATTATGGTTGCCCTCAAAGGGCCAAAGACCGTATAAATGTTAATGTAATGTAAAATAAATGTAGCTACACATTTACATATTGTTAAACATGGTGTTTCTGTATTTATTACTTATTCAAGTTATACATATTGCATATTCATTTGCATAAATGTCAAAATATATGTTAGCTTATGTTATTTTAACAAATAATTTTAGTTTATCAGAACCCCATATTACTCCACCAATCAATGATCAAACCATTCAAGTAAATAACAAAGAAGAATATCATCAAATACAAGCTATGACATTAAGTTTGTTCAAAACCTTTTTGTCACAGTCAAGAGGGGCAGAACTAACAACTGTGAGCTGCAAAGAACACGTGGGACAGATGTAGCAGATGTTACAAAAACAAATGGCTGCACACAACCTTGCAGAGGCCATACATCCAACTAATGGAAGATAGTTTAATTAACAGATTGCAGAATGGGTACAGTACAGTACAGCTCAATACACACAATTGTTAAGGGGATGCAGACCAGGGAAAGACTTTCGACTTGTTTACATCAGGGTCCCCCATTTTCAATTCGTAATGAAATTGCTATTATGTGTCTGCATGAACACACAACTGTAACTGTACTCAAAAATAACAAAATAAGGGTTGTCTCAGTTCACAACTATATTGGTCAAGTTTTGGGTGGGACTTGTTTGCGTCCCTACAGCTTCTTATTCAATTGAGCGAGATGCTCGGTTATGTCACACAGCCAGTTTGCATCTGACAGTTCAGACAATATTTCTTCAACCCTTTGTTACCTATTCCGCCTGGATCTTTTTTGTATTTTGGGCTGTAAAATTGTCAAAGAATGTCTGAGGAGTAAGTGCTTTTGGCTTTTTTCCTTTGTTACCTCAGATGTTCAACATACATGTATGTGTAAGAATGTGTAATAACTAAGGCTGTCAAAGTTAAAGCTTTATTAACGCATTAACCCACAATTATTTTAACACTGCTATTTTTTAATCCAATATTAACGTAAAAAAAAAAAAAAAAAAAATTTTTACCTGAGCTCTTGGGGGGCCACATCAAATGACGTGGCGGGCCGGATTTGGCCCGCGGGCCGTGAGTTTGACACCTATGCTTTACAGTATATCCCGCTATAATCATTAAGTGCCATCGTTATAATTCCCTAAGAGCCAGGTTGTATACTTGCTTCCTGCGTAACCAGAGATTGGACATTCAGTGTTGATTTGCCTACGAGTACTCATTTGCCTTACAAGAGCATTCAATTCAAATCATAAATGTAATAAGTAACTATTATATGTACCTTTTGCTATATATTAAATATTTGACTATTACCTTTGTGTGGACCTGATTTCATATGTGGGAAAGTGTTCATCATACTTAGATATCGTGTACTGTATGGCCAGTAATTAAAGTACATAAAGCGGTAGTGGTTTAATGATACCATACTTATCAATACAGTCAGGGAATTGTACCCCTCAGTTACAATTGGTCCTTCGAGCCGGAGGGTAATTAGTGTAATATTAATATAGTGGTATTAATATTGAAATGGCCTATGATGAACACTCCACGAAACGGTCCTCCTAAAGTAGAACGCCCGCAACGTAGACGACAGCCACCTCAGTACTTAGAGGATTACGCTGTCAGTAAACTACCTAGCCTTCTACAAACAGTAAACGCAGTAAAAGTAGAAAGTAAAATTATGTCCGACCCTATCAACCAGGATACCCCGACCACAGAGGCCCTAGTGGGTTCTAATGTAACTGACCAAGCTCACGGTGGGGACCAGGAGGGAACTGACACGACTTTACCCCCCGCCAAGACCGAAGAAGTAGTCCCCCCAGAGCTCCGGGAGGAAGACAACCCTCCAGAGATGGAACTCTGCACGGAACAAGATGAGGAGAGCGCCGAGGAGATAGAGCTCCAGGACTCCCCGCAGGGGAACGCATCCCCAACGAGTACAGCCAGGAGCGGCTCACCTCTACAAGCGTCTTCCCCCAGCGAGGCGGAGAGGATGCTGTCACAGGCGTTCTTCGCCAGCCTGACAGCCTCTACCGAACGCGATCGACTTCAGGGTGAACGCGATCGACTTCAGGGTGAACGCGATCGACTCCAAACACAGCAACGGAGCGAAGAAGAGCACATACGTCTGGAGCTGAGACGCCTTCAGACGGAAGAGAATATGGCAAGAGACCGGGCCGACACCCAGCGTGCCGCTGCCGGTGCCCAAAGAGAAGCAGATCTCACCAAGCGCGACGCCGAGCGCGACAGACTACAGGGCGAGCGCGACAGACTACAAGCCGAGCGCGACAGACTACAAGCGCAGCTAATGGAGCAGCTGATCACCAGGGCAACACCCCCTCCCTCCACAAGGGGTTCCAGGGCCTCGTCAAGACACGTGTCAAGGGCACCCTCCCCTGACCGAGCAGGCGACCTTGAACTCGACCACCAGAGAGAGTCTACACCCCCCTCCGAACCTCTTCCCCGACCGGTCCAAGTGAGACCCAGCTACAAGGAAGGAACGGCGGACACCGCGGAGAGGCTAAATAAACGACTACAGGATCTAGATGACCTGGCAGAAGAAGAAGAGGGAGAAGAGGAGAGTCAAGCCCGACAGCAGCACATTACTCCACAGGACCAGGAGGTCCAGTACAGCCCAGGCTATACCCCCGCGGCTCTGCGCTACAGACCCCCGACTCGATTCACGGGTGAGCATGACGCACGACCAGTCCCGAGGAATAGCACCTGGACCGGCGGGCCATGGTACCCTGCCAGTACCAGCCCACCGAGAGGCGTAAGAAGAGACTCGCCCAGGAGGCCTCTCTTCCAACGCTCACCGATGTGCCAGCCATCCATGGCGTCATACATTGGCACACCGACGTTTCCAGACTTCACCCATGAGAATCGAGCACAGTACACGGAGCTCCGGATGTGCTTAGAGACAATGATGGTGGATGTCGCTGATGAACGCCACAAGTATGCAATATTATTGAAGCACCTGAAAGTGCCCCGAGCGCACAACATAGCGCTGGCCTATGCCACCTCTACGACCCCATACACCGCGGCTCTAGCAGCGCTGGACCAGAGATATGGACGTATATGGGATTACGTAATACAGGAGATAAGGCATATTGACCGCCTACCCCCAGCAACAGACAATCGCTCACTAGACGACCTGTCTATAAAAGTACAATCCCTGGTAGGGATGCTGGGGGCGCAACGAGAAAAGGGTATGCACGAACTATACGCAAAATCGAACGTCGAGAGGATTTTAGAGAAGCTGCCGCCCGCCCGACAGGAGCGCTTCAGGCGGCAAAGAGACCACCGTGATCCTAACGGTCCCGAGCCATCCCTCCTAGACTTAGCCGACTTCCTGGCGAGAGAAGTCAGCAGCCTACGGCTGGATACGTTCGTGCGGAGCACACCAAGCTCCAGAGAGGGACCTAGGAGAGTAAACGATGGCCGAAGATCGGTGACTGTCATGCACCAATCAGAATCAGTACCGAGCAGCAAGAACCACAGTACCCCCTCGATGAAAGAGAAGTGGAAGATGGTGTGCCCGTACTGCGAGAAGGAACACTGGTTGTCACAATGTGACCAGTTCAAGAAGATGACCGCTGAAGAAGTAAGTCACTGGATAAAGTCCAACAGGCGCTGTTACCGATGTGCGCGCAGTCACATGGCAGCCGAGTGCCGCCTAAAGAAGAGGTGTAGTCGGTGTGACGGAGCCCATCTGGATGTCCTACACGACAGTAACAAAAGAAAGCCTGTACCATCCAGCAGCACAAAGGCAAGTGTTATGTACATTGACCCCGCTAGCAGCAGCGGTGCCCAGGTGCTCTTAAAGGTGGTCCGCGTAACACTGAGTTACCAAGATAAGGTCATGGACACTTACGCCGTCCTTGACGACGAGTCAGAGAAGACCCTTCTCCTCGCGTCCGCTGCGGCCCAGCTGGGGCTGCGGGGGAGCGAGAACCAGATGCCGATTCGGACAATAAGAAGAGATCTAAAGACGATAAAGGGCGAGAATGTCTCCTTCACTATCGCAGCAAGCGGGCAGCCAGAGAGACGGTACAGGATTACTAATGCTTTCACCAGCCAAGAAATAGGACTATCGCAGTACACCTACCCCATCGCCAAGCTGATGGAGAAATATGTGCACCTGCGCCAACTACCTATCCCGCTCATAGACGGTGCCACCCCGACCCTGCTGATAGGCTCCGACCATGCAGACCTCATAGTCCCGATAGACCGGGTCCACACAGGACCCAGAGGCTGTCCTGCAGCAGTCGAGACCCGCCTAGGATGGACATTACAAGGCCCCCTCGCTAAGTCTCTTAACCGAACAGCAGCCACTAACTGCCTCCACTCCAGAGCGACAGAAGGAGACACCACACTCCTGCAGCATGTCGAGAGGCTATGGACACTAGAGACAATGCCCTTTAAGAACGAAAAGAAAGACATTCGTTCTAAGGAAGATATCTACGCTATAGCCCTCCTCGAGCACGGGACAAAGAGAGTCAACGTCAACGGAGTGATGAGATACGCAACTCCACTCCTGAGGCGAGAGGGAATGCCCACCTTTCGCGCTACAAAAGAGGCGACGGAGCGGTATCTATTGAACACAGAGCGGCGCCTAGCCAAAGACCCCGCTCAAGAAGCTGTGTACCGCGCTGAGATTACCAAATTAATCACAGCGGGACACATAAAGAAAATTGACTGGCGACGTCGTGCGCTGCTCCGCGCCTCCCTGATCAAAGACGGCTTTGATCTCCGGCAGCGGGCCAGCAGCGACCCCCCAGTATTGCGCAGCCTCTCCCCCGAGGACAAGGCAGCGAGCAGCGACACCTGGATGGCGACCATCCCAGGAGAAGCCCAAGAAATGACACTAGGACTAGTCTGGCGCTTCAAAACAGACTCGCTCCATTATAGACACAAACCCCTGATCAAGGGGCAGGGAAGGTCGACGGCAATACCGACCACCAGACGGAGTGTATACAGAACACTCGCCAGACAATATGACCCGTTGGGATGTATTCTACCTTACACCACCAGGGCAAAGATGATTGTAAGAGCGCTATGGGACAAAGACCAGGGCTGGGACGATCCCATACCCGAACACCTTGCATCCACATGGAGAGAGTGGGAGACGGAACTCCGCTCACTCCCAGGTGTTAATATACGCTGCGGCTACTTCCCACCCACAGTGAGGCCAGAGACATGCAAGATCGACCTGCACGTATTCAGCGACGCCTCCGAAGTAGCCTACGGTTCGGTGGCTTACTTGCGTGCCCGAGAGGAGGGAGGAGAAATACATACTGCTTTCATCCTGGCTCGCTCAAGAATAGCCCCACGCAAGCAACAATCTATCCCGCGTCTAGAGCTCTGCGCAGCCCTAGCAGGAGCGCAGCTCGCCACGTTAATCCAACGTGAACTCACCATCCCGGTGCAAAGAACAATCTTGTGGTCAGACTCCACGACCGTACTCACATGGATCCGGTCTGATTCGTGCAGATACAAGGTCTTCGTGGGAGTCAGAGTCACAGAGATTCAAGAGTTAACAGAAGTAACCAGCTGGCGGTATGTGGACACCAAACACAACCCAGCTGACGTCATCACCCGGGGAATGTCCCTGGATGACCTCACCCGTCACAACCTCTACAGTGACGGGCCAGAGTTCCTCAAGCTCCCCGAAGAAGAGTGGCCTACACCCACCCCACGGGAGGCGAGTAAAGAGGAGGCAGAGAACAAGAAACCTATGTTCTGTGGGTTGACACACACACTCGTCCCCACAGACCCGGTTCTAGACGATTGCCTCACCCTAGAGAGTGCGCAGCTAAAGACATTTCTGTGGCACCACCCAGAGGTTCAGCCCACAACTGACATTTCAGCAGCTGACTACGAAGAAGCAGAACTCCTTCTACTACAACGAGCCCAGAGAGACTCGTTCCCCGATGAGCTAGCCTGTCTACAGGGAGCAAAGCCCGTCCCATCAGACAGCAGACTGCTTCACCTGGCCCCCAAGAGCGACGCCCATAATCTCATCAGAGTGGGTGGTCGTCTGCGGAGAGCCCCAGACCTACCGGATGACGTTAAGTACCCGATAGTCTTGAACAGCCGACACAAGGTCACAGAGCTGATCATAAAGAAATACGACGAGGATGTGCACCACGCAGGGGCAGAGAGAGTCTTCGCGGAGATCAGACGTCGTTATTGGATACTGCAAGGGAGAGAAGCAGTGCGGCGCTTCCAGCGAACCTGTCTAGACTGCCGTAAGTGGCGCGCGCAGCCCAGTATACCCCGGATGGCTGACCTACCTCCCTGTCGCCTCCGACTCGGCGACAAGCCCTTTCACTCCACCGGTATGGACTGTTTTGGCCCGCTGTATATAAAGAGAGGAAGAGGAACAGAGAAGCGGTGGGGTATTGTATTCAAATGCATGACCACCAGAGCGATACATATCGAACTCCTCCCAACCATGAGCACAGACTCATTCCTTATGGCCTTCCGAAGATTCACATCACGGAAAGGAAAACCGTCTACATTGTTGTCTGATCACGGGACAAACTTCAAAGGCGGAGAAAGAGAGCTGAGAGAGAGCTTCCAAGCTATGGGCCCAGAACTTAAGACCCACCTCGCTCCATCCCAGATTGACTTCCAGTTTAATCCCCCGAACGCACCTCACTTCGGTGGAACCTGGGAACGAGAAGTACGTTCCATGAAGACAGCCCTGTACGCCGTGCTTGGGGCCCAGACCGTGGCGGAAGAAGTCCTAATGACAGTCCTCACGGAGATCGAGGGAGTATTGAACTCAAAGCCCCTCGGTTACGTCTCAAGTGATGTAGCAGATGTCGACCCAGTCACCCCCAACACACTCTTGATGGGGCGGCTGGACCCCGCGCTACCACAGACAATGTACAGGCCTGAAGAAGCGAACGGCCGAAGAATGTGGAGGTACAGTCAAGTACTGGCTGACAAGTTTTGGAACAGCTTCCTACTCCACTACCTACCGTCTCTACAGACCCGCCAGAAGTGGGTAAAAGAGAGAGACAATTTGACAGAAGGAACAGTCGTCATGATCATCGACCAGTCACTACCCAGAGCTATGTGGCCGGCTGGCCGCGTAAGCAAAGTGATCACCGGTGCCGATGGAAAGGTCCGAGCAGCTGAAGTGCTCGTCCAAGGGCGGACCTACACCCGACCCGTGGCGAAGCTAATAGAACTGCCAAGGCTCCCTGATACTATTGATGACGACCATGACCCTATGACTTTGTGAGTTGACTGACCCTTACAGCGGACATTGAGTAGTGGACAGTGCGGTTAATCTGTCTCTGCTTAGCTAATTAGGTGGGACTAATTAGGGGGCGGCTGTTGTGAAGGATCAGATTAAACCGAATATATATATTTATTTATGGATATATATTTAATAGTATTTGTATATCGTTTGATATCCCTTGTATATTCCTTGTACATATACACGGAATATCCCTTTATTCTACTACAGCCCATAATAGTTCATTCTCTTATTGGACAAAAGGACCAGGCGCCAGGGACCGGCCCCTGGCGTTCAAGTTCAAAGGTACCGACGAGACATGCCCTTACTAGCCCCAGCTCCGCGCAGGAATACGGCTACCGAAAGCAGAGCGGCACTACTTGTCCACTGTGCATATAAATATGGCGCAAGAAATGTAGAATTCCTCTTAGTCCTTTACCCTTCTACCCAACTAAGTAACAAGACGTGAAGCCTCACCCCACGATATCGCGTGTGGTGTAGTATGGCCTGTTTGGCCTTAGAATAGCAGTGAGACCTCGTGCGAATTAATAGCTGAATTGCCAGAGTTTGGCACCGTATTTCTATTAAGTAATAATAGTCTATTATGTATGGTGCATCGTTCGGTTAGAGTTCTAAAGTGAGCAGCACCCCCATCGCTTCCTCGCGACCATCTAGAGTCTTAACCAGGTTGGGCAGACCACACGTGGTGCTTTCATCCGAGGAGTTCTAGGCGAGGACGAGTGGACCTGCACATTGGATTACCTACCCTGACGACTGCTGAGCCCTATACGGCATGGAATATCTATTTGCTTTGGTGCTTTGATTTGTGGAGCGGATAATTGCCAACACCGGTGAGTGTTGGATTTACCCCGAGAGGAGCCAAGGTGAGACGGCGCTCAGACCAGACTGAGGTCGCCTCACTTCTCCTTCGTTGTGGACCTACAGCTACAGCTACAGCTATCGTCTACAAGAGAGCCCAAGTGTATTCATCTGCGGATCAAGGTTCTACGGGCACTGTGTTCTGTACCTGAACTCTCCCTAGAAATCGTTGACCAGACAGGATACAGCCGACGGCTCTCCTACCCCCCCTACTGGCTTACAACCGGCAGGACCCTTTACAGTATATCCCGCTATAATCATTAAGTGCCATCGTTATAATTCCCTAAGAGCCAGGTTGTATACTTGCTTCCTGCGTAACCAGAGATTGGACATTCAGTGTTGATTTGCCTACGAGTACTCATTTGCCTTACAAGAGCATTCAATTCAAATCATAAATGTAATAAGTAACTATTATATGTACCTTTTGCTATATATTAAATATTTGACTATTACCTTTGTGTGGACCTGATTTCATATGTGGAAAAGTGTTCATCATACTTAGATATCGTGTACTGTATGGCCAGTAATTAAAGTACATAAAGCGGTAGTGGTTTAATGATACCATACTTATCAATACAGTCAGGGAATTGTACCCCTCAGTTACAGTACAGTATCTAGCACACTCTCAGGAGCAAAACAGAAAGAATCATTTCAAACTTGAACTATGTGACATGGCTTGAATCAACTGCTCCAGTGGAGTTGCTCAGTGGCCAATGGTGTCAACTGTGGTTGTACTGGGCAGCTCCCAGGTGTGAATGGAACTGTGTGAATGTGAAGCAGGGCGTTCCTGAAAAAGAGCATCTGTGCTCAGCGAACCTACCCTGGGTAAATAAAGGTAAAAAAAAAAAAAAAAATTATTATTTTTTATTAATGCGTTAATTATATTATCGCGCGATACTAGTATCGCGTTAACGCAGCACGTTAACGCCGTTAGCGGCCCAGCTCTAGTTGTTACTAAAATCGCTGACTTGCAGGATTTGTCTTGAGATACCATGACATGGGATGTGGAATGAAGACGAGCACTTCTCCTAATCCTTGACGACAACTTTGTTTAGCCTATACTTTACACTTGATTGGTGTGGAATCAGGTGCTTAGTGGTCAAATGTTATAGGGTATTAATAACTTTGTTATAGCATTAATAAACGTTACTCCTGAGCTCTAATTAAAGCAATGTTTGCTGCTTTTCTGTTTACTTTAGCTAACGGATCAATTTCAGGCCCCCCATAAATGTCAAACTCCCATCCCTGGTTAGCCTTCCCCATCCTCTGCCCCATTGCCAATTCTCCCCTCCCCTGTCTTGAACGTTGCTAGACTATGCCCCCCACTGGTCAGTCGTAGGGAGGATAGAAGCCTTGCATCACGTGTCCCCTCCGGTACACGAGGAGGCAGCCTGTCGCATCTTTTCACCAGACAGCGCGGACTCTCAGCGGCGAGGAGTAACGCGTGGGAGGCTCACGCTGCCCCCGATACTTCCTGTCTCTGCTGTGCAGGCCGGCGTCACCCAACTGACCTGTAGGAGTCGCTGTGTCCACAACGTCCGATCCCCATCGACTTCCACCCGCTGACTCTGCCAAATGAGCCAGTACGACGGCCGGCCCAAGTCGAAGGCAATGCTGAGACTGGGATTCGATACCGGAGTCTCTTGCATTGGTGACGAGCGCAATCTCCGCTACGCCACCCAGCCGCCTTACAGGAAATAGTCCTGAACTCTATTGGGTTAGAGTGACATAACTACAGGAAATAGTCCTGAGCTCTATTGGGTTAGAGTGACATAACTACAGGAAATAGTTCTGAACTCTATTGGGTTACAGTGACATAACTACAGGAAATAGTTCTGAGCTCTGTTGGGTTAGAGCAGTGGTCACCAACCTTTTTAAGCCCAAGATCACTTCTTTTTTTTTTGGTGAAGGCAAGATCTACCTATTGAAGCGTTGAGAGAAAAAGACAGCCAAGATTGTACTTTAAACTAAATGACTTTTATTTGCGTGTATTCTAATTACATGCAATGTTTTGGTCCAACATTAAAACGTCAAAGTAGAACTATTATGTACTTTCTCAGTCAGTGCTAAGTGCAGTCATCTTATGCAGCATCACTTTTCACATCAAAACAAAAGTAGAACTGTAATGTGGACTTTCTCATATTATTAACATTGACAAACATATTTACAATTAGCATTTTATAAAGTAGAACTGTAATGTGTACTTTCTCAGTCAGTGCTAAGTGCAGTCAGTGCTAAGTGCAGCATCAGTTTTCACATCAGAACAAAAGTAGAACTGTAATGTGGACTCTCATATTATTAACATTGACAAACATATTTACAATTAGCATTTTATAAAGTAGAACTGTAATGTGTACTTTCTCAGTCAGTGCTAAGTGCAGCATCACTTTTCACATCAAAACAAAAGTAGAACTGTAATGTTTACTTTCTCAGTCAGTGCTAAGTGCAGTCAGTGCTAAGTGCAGCATCACTTTTCACATCAGAACAAAAGTAGAACTGTATGTGTACTTTCTCAGTCAGTGCTAAGTGCAGCATCACTTTTCACATCAAAACAAAAGTAGAACTGTAATGTGGACTCTCAGGGTAAGATCTAAAAAAAAAAAAAAAAAAAATGTAATTTTTAATTTTCATGGAAAGATCTACAGGGACAGTCTCAAAGATCGACCAGTCGATCAAGATCGACGGGTTGGTGACCACTGGGTTAGAGTGACATAACTACAGGAAATAGTTCTGAGCTCTGTCGGGTTAGAGTGACATAACTACAGGAAATAGTTCTGAGCTCTGTCGGGTTAGAGTGACATAACTACAGGAAATAGTTCTGAACTCTATTGGGTTAGAGTGACATAACTACAGGAAATAGTTCTGAGCTCTGTCGGGTTAGAGTGACATAACTACAGGAAATAGTTCTGAACTCTATTGGGTTAGAGTGACATAACTACAGGAAATAGTTCTGAGCTCTGTCGGGTTAGAGTGACATAACTACAGGAAATAGTTCTGAGCTCTGTCGGGTTAGAGTGACATAACTACAGGAAATAGTTCTGAACTCTGTCGGGTTCGAGTGACATAACTACAGGAAATAGTTCTGAACTCTATTGGGTTAGAGTGACATAACTACAGGAAATAGTTCTGAACTCTGTCGGGTTAGAGTGACATAACTACAGGAAATAGTTCTGAGCTCTGTCGGGTTCGAGTGACATAACTACAGGAAATAGTCCTGAACTCTGTTGGGTCACAGCAGCCTACTGTAACTCTGACAGCAGCCTAACTCTGGCCTCGTCTCCACAGGTTCCCAAACACAACAAAACAACAGATGAAGGTGTAACAGGGCAATCTTTATTTGGAAAACACGGTAAGGTGGTGGGTATATAGGACATGTCCTGTTTAGTATTATATGTTTACCAGCAGCCAATCACTAGCGTGGAAATGGCATCGGGACGACCCTCATGTTACTACAGCAGCCTTTTCGGAGATTTAGGGGCGGTACCCTGACCTACCAGCAGTGAGAAAGAGACAATATAGAGACGTCAAAATTGCAGCATGTACGTACACACAGTTACCAACAGCCAAAATGGCTTGAACGTTTACGCACAGTTTCCAATCAAACAGGTGTCAAGCGCCATCCATAAAGGCGGATTCTATACGTTTACTGCTCTACGCATTTTACACGCTCGGATATTGAGCCACACAGGCCGTGCACAGGGTTTTACACTCTGTTTGACTACAAGCAATGGGCTAAACATGTGTAACAGAGGCAACTCGCCCCTGCCACGAATTCGACCATGCCTTGAGTGGGAGTCGAACCCCAGGCGTCCGCACTGCGGGCGACATAACAAACCGCTGCGCCAAGAAAGGAATTCCCTTCTAAGCGCTCAGTTTGTATGCCTCTGGGGAGTGAGTTTTACACCCGTTACACATGCACTCAATCGAATGCCCGTGGTTACACGATGGCATGCACAAAATTAAACTCTGCTTGACTACTTAGAATGGGGCACTGGGTAGGGAGGCGTACTGATGCTACGGTTACGGAGGGGTACTGATGCTACGGTCACGGAGGTGTCCCTCCACCCCGGTGACCACCGCAGGGGTTGTGCGAGCAGACAAGAGGGCAGACGGGGAAAACACACTGGGAACAAAAATCTACTAAACCCGGCCGATCAACATACTGAAATACTCGAAAGTGTTAATAGAGAGGTGTAGTCTGACGTCACTGGTTGTTCCACCCGTATAGGGATTTATCATTGGGGAAAATGGATTATCGGCTATTGTAACAATTCTGCCGCATTGGAAATTGAAAAGTGTTCCATTTTTGCACAAAATGAGTTCCCTTCTATCACTAACATTATTGTTTAAACATTTCTGGTTGAAATAAAATTTCGCAATTTTTTTTTACGATTAATTGCGAATATTTTCACGAGGAGCTATAGATTGTGGATGAATAAACACAGAAAGGTACACCATGCCAATGTTAAAGCTTTATTTGTTTTAAACGAGGCGATTTTTAGAAATGGGCAATGGGGGAAATACATTGCGTTGGACAGAGGGTGGAACACGAAAAACGGCAATGATGTAACCACTATAGGGGTTGGGTGGGCAAGGCACAAACATGGCACTCTGCCCCTGTGGTAGACAACTCGGCCAACAGTGGCACAGCTGACCCAGCTGAGCTCACGCACGTAAGACAAAAAGACAAAACAAAGAGTGGTGCATTAAAAAGGAAGTGCTCCGTTGGTTCTGACTACGTCTGGTCAGTCCCACAGAGTAAATCCACCTAATGGAGAGAAACCTGATCAGTGGCTTGCTGCTCTCGGTTCAATATCCAACCGTATACATGTAAAAAGAAAAAGCACTTAACTGCGGGGGGGGGGGGGGGGTGGTGCGTAGAGTTCCCCAGTTAGTAGACCTCAAAGCCTGCAGTAGTGGAGAAGGTTGGAGGATGGAAAACTTTGTTGGAGGGTATAGATTCTGGAGCCGACGTTCTGGAGCGCGACGTTGTCGAATGAGACTTCCGCCCCGTAGTAGTCTGCCCTCTTGACGGTGGGCTGCCATTATTAATGTGCAGGTGTATCTCCATGACCTCATCATGCACTTATGGAAGACTGGGAGAGAGCTGGGGGAGGCGCCTGGAGATGGTCTTTCAGTCCCTAGGTCCTCACCCAAAGGAGTTAGATGCCCACAGCTGTGCCTAATCATCAGGGGTCTAAACGTACTTGAGTAATTGTACTTTGTTACAATACTTAAGTACTGTTTTGGGGGATTTGTATACTTGTACTTTTACTCAATTACATTTCAGAAAGAAAAAAAACATACTTTTTACTCCTTACATTTAAAATGCAGCCCTACAAAGTACAAAGTACAAATCTCGCAGGTCCAACCATTTTAATTAGTATATTGGTTTTTCTGGCCGAACTAACGTTAACGGTATTAATCCTGCGGCCGCGCTTTATTTAAAAACAGCCAATCAAATCCCAATCAATGGAAAATGAACCCGCCCCTATACCCGTGCTGATTGGTCCTTGTGCAAGACTAGAAAGCCTGCTATCAGAAAAAAAATGTACTTTTACTTTTTAGTACTTAAGTACATTTAAAAGTAGAAACTTTTTGACTTTTACTCAAGTGTGTTTTTAGCCAGATACTCTGACTTTTACTTGAGTACAATTTTGAGACGGTACCCATACTTTCACTTAAGTATAATTTCTGGGTACTTTTTACACCCCTGCTACTCTTGTACCAATTAGCCAATAATGTCCAACGCTCTCTCGGGCACGACTGGGAGGAAACACACAGGAAACATCCACAACACCATATTGTTCATATTATGTATCCACACCTCCCACGCAGTGTTTTAAATTGCACAGGTAATCCACCGTTTATATTCCACACCGTATATTCAAGGCACACAGAAATACTTAAAATTGTATCATGCCGAAAGAGAAAAATAGATAGAGAATAGAATAGAATAGAAATACTTGATTTATCCTGAGGGATATTCAGCACTAATACAGATGGCTCACAGTAAACAGTAAACATTTATTTATTTATTTATTTAATTCGTTTATTTGGACGGGACAATGCAAAATTAATGAACACTGTGGAGTGTAAAAATTGCTGGATTTAGCACGAGGCTAATTTCCATCCGTTGTCCCCAAACATAAAAACAGGACTCATAGAAACAGTAAGAAATGTACAAATACATAAAAACAGGACACATAAAAACAGAAAAAAAATTTACAAATACATAACAGCATGTCACATGTGTTCACATGACTGGTTGGACTTCAGCAATTTTTTTAGTTTCCCTCTAAAAGAAGCAAGGGTGGGGAGACTGTTCCATGTTTGACTGCCTTTTATGGACAGGACGTTTTGGCCAAACGTGGTCAGTCTACGTTGGACCATGCAGTCACCTCTGGTGTCTGACCTGGTGCAGAGTCCAGTGTTTCTTTTTTTGTAGATGCATTCCTGTACAGGAGGGGGAGCTAGTCCATGTAGGCATGTGTAGATGAAACAAGAGCTTTTTAAGACTTTGAAATTTTCAAAGCTCAAGAAGCTATATTGTTTCAAAATATTGCAATGGTGGTATGCCAATGGTTTCCTGGCAAATACCTTGATGGCTCTATGATAAAGCTGTTCGATGTGTTTTATGACAGTGACACCAGCAAATGGGTAGTCCAAAACAAAACAAAAGTGTTAGTCTGCAGGGAGCACTGTCCCGTCAACATGTGACAATAGTTCTAAGCTCTCTTATCAGGTTATATACGAGCCTAAATGTACAGGAAATAGTTCTAAGCAAGGCCTGCCTGAGTGCATGCCACAGGGTAAATGGAAGGAGGATATTAGAAGCAGGCATTTTAATGACAATTCTATTTTCTTTCGATTGAGAAGATTAGAGGACGCTTCCAATACTTCAGCTGCTGTGTGCACGGCACGCACAAACATACAAACATATACACAATCATGTGTGACACACGCACGCACACACACACACACGCACACACACACACACACACACACACACACAAGCATCCATACAGACCACTCCAGCTAATGGCATTAGCCACACCAGATTAGAGTGGTCTCGCCCGGCTAGCGCTCTCCCTCTCCCCGCTATTCTCCTCGCTAGGCTAGCCTGGTGGTCGCATGCTGCGGCAGAGGCAATAGCCGCGTCATTTAATTCCCCAGTAATAAAGCAGATTAGCTGTAGCCTTCACTGTATTAGCCAGCCGCGCGTTACCGCTGCTAGTCGGTCCAATCCCTCTGCCTAATGGCTGACAGGTGTGTTAGCGATGTGGCTCTTAGCTATGGCCAGACACACACACACACACACACACACACACACACACAAAAGAAAACACTGACGGTACTGGTAGACAGACACACACACACACACACACACAGACACACACACACACACACACACAAAAACACTCACGGTACTGGTACATAGACACACACACACACACACACACACACACACACACACACACACACACACACACACACACACACAAAAACACTCACGGTACTGGTACACAGACACACACACACACACACACAAAAAAACACTCACGGTACTGGTACACAGACACACACACACACACAAAAAAACACTCACGGTACTGGTACACAGACACACACACACACACACAAAAACACTCACGGTACTGGTACACAGACACACACACAC
>NW_028174282.1:0-2500 GCF_963971535.1 Notolepis coatsorum | reverse complement strand
ATTTCTGCTTTGCACTATATAGTACTGTACATTAGTACACTGCATAGTATTTTTATATTATATGGTAACTCAGTTACGTCTATTCTGCATCGAACATTGTACATATGTCTATACTGAACACTGTGACCTCATTTTCTACTTCTAAATTACATGCTATACTATGTTATTTGATACTATCTTGTCTAGCACAGTCTCTGGAGCGTAACAGTAAGAAGCATTTTGTATGAAAGTATTCTGTACTTCTGTATGACAACTATTAAAGAAACTTGAAACTTGAACTTAAGACCATGCAGGGACGAGTTCCCTTTACCATCTGGGAGACAATTCCTGCTTATATCCTATAGTGCTGAACCTATCCTATATAGTGTCCTTGCTGTGTCCTAGCCCTGTGATAGTATCCTAGCGTCCTGGCTGTGTCCTAGCCCTGTGATAGTATCCTAGCGTCGTGGCTGTGTCCTAGCCCTGTGATATTATCCTAGCGTCCTGGCTGTGTTCTAGCCCTGTGATAGTATCCTAGTGTCGTGGCTGTGTCCTAGCCCTGTGATATTATCCTAGCATCATGGCTGTGTCCTAGCCTTGTGATAGTATCCTAGCATCGTGGCTGTGTCCTAGCCCTGTGATAGTATCCTAGCATCGTGGCTGTGTCCTAGCCTTGTGATAGTATCCTAGCGTCATGGCTGTGTCCTAGCCTTTTGATATTATCCTAGCATCGTGGCTGTGTCCTAGCCTTGTGATAGTATCCTAGTGTCGTGGCTATGTCCTAGCCTTGTGATAGTATCCTAGCGTCATGGCTGTGTCCTAGCCTTTTGATATTATCCTAGCATCCTGGCTGTGTCCTAGCCTTGTGATATTATCCTAGATAGTGGCTGTGTCCTAGCCTTGTGATAGTATCCTAGCGTCGTGGCTGTGTCCTAGCCTTGTGATAGTATCCTAGCATCGTGGCTGTGTCCTAGCCCTGTGATAGTATCCTAGCATCGTGGCTGTGTCCTAGCCTTGTGATAGTATCCTAGCGTCGTGGCTGTGTCCTAGCCGTGTGATATTATCCTAGATAGTGGCTGTGTCCTAGCCTTGTGATATTATCCTAGCGTCCTGGCTGTGTCCTAGCCTTGTGATAGTATCCTAGCATCCTGGCTGTGTCCTAGCCCTGTGATAGTATCCTAGCATCGTGGCTGTGTCCTAGCCTTGTGATAGTATCCTAGCGTCGTGGCTGTGTCCTAGCCTTGTGATATTATCCTAGATAGTGGCTGTGTCCTAGCCTTGTGATATTATCCTAGCGTCCTGGCTGTGTCCTAGCCTTGTGATAGTATCCTAGTGTCCTGGCTGTGTCCTAGCCTTGTGATAGTATCCTAGCGTCGTGGCTGTGTCCTAGCCCTGTGATAGTATCCTAGCATCGTGGCTGTGTCCTAGCCTTGTGATAGTATCCTAGCGTCGTGGCTGTGTCCTAGCCTTGTGATATTATCCTAGATAGTGGCTGTGTCCTAGCCCTGTGATATTATCCTAGCGTCCTGGCTGTGTCCTAGCCTTGTGATAGTATCCTAGCATCCTGGCTGTGTCCTAGCCTTGTGATAGTATCCTAGCGTCGTGGCTGTGTCCTAGCCTTGTGATATTATCCTAGATAGTGGCTGTGTCCTAGCCTTGTGATATTATCCTAGCGTCCTGGCTGTGTCCTAGCCTTGTGATAGTATCCTAGCATCCTGGCTGTGTCCTAGCCTTGTGATAGTATCCTAGCGTCGTGGCTGTGTCCTAGCCTTGTGATAGTATCCTAGCGTCGTGGCTGTGTCCTAGCCCTGTGATAGTATCCTAGCGTCCTGGCTGTGTCCTAGCCCTGTGATAGTATCCTAGCGTCGTGGCTGTGTCCTAGCCTTGTGATAGTATCCTAGCGTCGTGGCTGTGTCCTAGCCTTGTGATAGTATCCTAGCGTCCTGGCTGTGTCCTAGCCCTGTGATAGTATCCTAGCGTCCTGGCTGTGTCCTAGCCCTGTGATATTATCCTAGCGTCCTGGCTGTGTCCTAGCCCTGTGATAGTATCCTAGCATCGTGGCTGTGTCCTATAAGTTCTCTGAAAATTGGAACGTTCAGCGTGTTCATCCAAATGACGCTTTCGCGACGGCTCCACTTGCCATGCACGACCACCTTTTTCCAACATTCATAAGCAGCCATTTTACCCCTTTCACGGCCACACGACAAAGGGTTAACCCTTTCCCTATACCACGCTACGGAAGGTTAACCCTTTACTATATCACACTACAGACGGTAGTGTGATAGAAAAAGGGTTAACTTTCTGTAGTGTGGTAGTAGTGAAAGGGTTATTATTAAGGTGTAGAGTGTACCACCCCGCCATGCAATGACCATCCTGCAATCTAAATGTAAACGGGGAGGGCCCGCTCTATGGATTAAATGTCTATATCTGGTGGGCGGGGCAGAGAGGGGGATTGGAGGGATGGTGGTGGTCAGGCGGGCAGGCGGGCAGCACTGGGGGGGCTCCTCTCGCTCCCCGAGAT
>NW_028174283.1:0-1000 GCF_963971535.1 Notolepis coatsorum | reverse complement strand
GCTCACCTGATGAGACCTCTGTATGAGGCGCTGAAGGGGAAGAGAGCCGACGATGACGTGGGCTGGTCCCCGGAGCGGGTCCAGGCATTCGAGGGCTCTAAGGCTGCCCTTGCCAAAGCCGCCATGCTGGCACACCCATCTCCTGCTGCTCCTATAGCCCTCACCACCGATGCCTCCGATTATGCAGTAGGTGCGGTGTGCGAGCAGTGGGTGGCTGGCGCCTGGCAGCCTCTGGCCTTCTTCAGTAGGAAGCTGCGCGACAATGAGAGAAAGTATAGTACATTCGACAGGGAGCTCATGGCCCTCTTCCTCGCCATACGTCACTTCAGGTTCTTGCTGGAGAGCCGAGAGTTCACAGTTTTTGTTGACCACAAGCCCCTAACGTTTGCCATGGCCAAGACCACAGAGCCATGTTGGTGCGGCAGCAGCGCCAACTTTCCGCCATATCGGAGTTCACTACCGACATCCAGCATGTAGCCGGTAAAGACAACCAGGTGGCAGACTGCCTCTCCCGGGCGCGCGTCAGCCCTGTGCACCTGGGCATCCACTATGCTGCCATGGCTGCTGACCAGCTCACCGACTCAGACCTTCAGGCGTTCAGGACGGCTGTGACAGGACTTCGACTTGAGGATGTGGTGTTTCACGACAGCGGCGCCACGCTCCTCTGTGACGTCTCCACTGGCCAGCCCCGCCCCATGGTTCCAACTGACTGGCGCCACCGGGTATTTGACACCATTCATGCCCTTTCACACCCTGGGGTAAAGGCGTCGGTCAAGTTGGTAGGGGCCAAGTTCGTCTGGCCGGGCCTTAGGAAGGACGTCAAAGTATGGCCGGCTTCCTGTGTGGCGTGCCAGCGTGCCAAGGTACATCGTCACACTAAGGCCCCCCTGGAGCCGTTTCTCATTCCAGAGAGACGGTTTGACCATGTCCACGTGGACCTAGTGGGCCCGCTTCCCCCGTCTCAGGGTTTCACACACCTCCTCACTATGGTGGACAGGAC
>NW_028174284.1:0-15489 GCF_963971535.1 Notolepis coatsorum | reverse complement strand
AGAGATAGAGAGATAGGAGAGGAGATGAGAGGAGGAGACACACACACACCCACCATGTGGATAGAAATAGAGAGACAGACAGACATACAGAGAGAGACAGAGACAAGAGAGAGAGACTATCTGTCTGTCTGTCTGTCTCTCTCTCTGTATACACATGGTGTGTGTGCGTGTGTCTCCTCTCCTCTCATCTCATCTCCTCTCCTAGAGAGAGAGAGAGAGATAGGAGAGGAGAGGAGATGATATGAGATGATATGAGAGGAGAGGAGAGACACACGCATGTGCGTGTGTGTCTCTACTCTCCTTTCCTCTTCTCTCCTCTCCTCTCCTCTCCTATCATCTCCTCTCCTATCTCTCTCTCTCTCTCTCTCTCTCTCTCTCTCTCTCTCTCTCTCTCTCTCTCTCTCTCTCTCTATCTATCTATATCTCTCTAAATGGTGTGTGTGTCCTCTCCTCTCTCTCTGTCTCTCTCTCTCTCTCTCAAAAATCTGACTTTACTGTTTTTTATTGCAGATTCTGACACCGACTCTGTGGAGGAAGGGGCGAAAGACGGCATGGAGTCCGACGACTCCGATATCGACGTTGCTATGCGGACTGCAAGGAGACCATGCACACCTCCGATAGGTATGTATAGTGTATATATCTCGCTCTCTCTATCTCTCTCTCTCTCATGCATTGTGACAAAGCTGACGTTCCTTGTTATTTCAGCGAGAGGCCCGAAAGGCCCAGCTGCTGAGGCAGAGACGGATGACGATGAAGACAATCTCCACGCTGAGCAGCAGGGTAAGTTGTGCATCACTATCTCACACTGACTCATTCACTCACACAAGTTTCTAAATATGTATTATATGAATGTGTCTACAGTATGTGCATTGTATTATACCAGTTAGTTATTGTAATCTCATAATTTACAGGCAAAGGAGGCCGGGGCAGAGGCCGTAAAAGCAGAGCTGGTGGGAGCCATGATGAGTGGATCAAAGGTCATTTTGTGCCAACCAAAATTACCTTTGATGCAGAGCCAGGACCACTACAAGATGCGGCCACCATCACATCCACCAAACCCCTTGCCTTTCTGCGGCTGTTCCTCACCGACGAACTCATGGGTGGCATTGTACATCAAACAAACTTGTACGCCGAACAAACAATGGCCATCATTGATCCCAACAGGGTGAGTAACAGGCTACGCAAGTGGACGCCTGTCACCGTTGCAGAGTTGTGGACGTTTCTAGGAATACTATTCCTAACGGGGATCGATCAGAAGCCAGCACTCTATATGTACTGGTCAACACAAAAAAATTTCCATTGCGCCTATTTCTCCAAAACAATGTCACGCAATAGATACCAGGTAATTTGGAGGTTCCTACATTTTAGCAACAACGAGACGGCAGACAAGGCTGATAAAATGTACAAAGTACGCCCGGTCCTTGTCAACCGATTCCAGGAGCTATTTCAGCCAGACAAGAATATTAGCATAGACGAGGGGATGCTGGCCTGGCGTGGCAAACTAAATTTTCGAGTATTCAGCCCCCCGAAGCCCACCAAATATGGGATCAGGTCATATGTGCTCTGTGATTCTCGCACTGGTTACTGCTTTTCACTGCGGCCATTTTGTGGGGACTATGCACCCCTCAAGGACACGGTCGTTGGGCTCCTAGGATGTTTAGCAGGCCAGGGATACTGTTTATTTATGGATAATTTTTACAACAGTGTGTCCCTGTCTGACATACTCCTACAGTTGAGGACCCACGTCTGTGGCACCTTGAGGATGCACCGGGGAGAACCGGCGCAGATAAAGCGTGTAACCAATGTTGAGCTGTTGGTGGGCGAGACCATGGCCCTGCACAACAAACGGGTCATGGTTCTCGCCTGGAGAGACAAGCGGATTGTCAAAATGATCAGCAGCTTTCACCAGGGCACTCTAATGGAAACACGCGTCTGGCAGAAGGGTTCAAAGGAGCAGGTAACGGTCATGAAGCCAGACTGCGTGCTTTCATATAATTTGTCCATGAACGGGGTCGACAAGTTAGATCAGCATATCGCGTACTATCCGTTCATTAGGAAGACTGCAAAGTGGACCAAGAAGTTCGTAGTCTATTTGATTCAAATAGCCATGGCCAATGCCTATGTTCTGTACAGAGCCAGACAGCCAACAGGACCGCACAAGACACTTATGCAGTTCCAAATACAAATAATCGCTGACTTGTGTGATGAGGCAGATGCAGCAGATTTAGCTCAGACAGTGGCCAGTGCCGCACGTGCCGCAGGTGAGTCAGATGAGGCAGAGGCAGGTGCCGCAGGTGGGGGGTGTGAGGTGGGAGGGAGCTACCAGGGCCCAAAAGACAGATCCGCACTGCAGGTTGGATGGCCAGCTAAGAATGCATATTATGGAGAAGTACCCACCCACCCCAAAGAAGAAGCATCCCACGAGAGAGTGCCGGGTCTGTAAGAAAAAAAGGCATTAGACGGGAAACCAGATCATACTGTTCAAAGTGTGGAGTCCCCCTACATCAAGAGTGTTTCACACCCTACAACACAAAGAGAGATTATGCTAGCTGAGCATTATCGCTAGCATAAGCTCTCTTTGTGTGCTAAGAGTGGATGGGTGCGTACTTCCCCGTAGTATGTGTTATGATATATGAGTGTATACATTTAGTCATTTAGCTGACACTTTTATCCAAAATGACTTACAGGTTCTGTACGACAAGTCATCAGGACGGGCACAACTCTATCAGCTGAGTAACAATGTGTGTCTGAGGCGGCCAGACGATGCAGAGCGTAGGGGTATTGAGGGTGTGTAGTATATTGTATAGTGTCTTGTAAATAGTGTAAGTTTGGTATCCGTAATTGTACAGTCTAATACTCCATGCAAATATGTTACACATTGGTCAGATACAGACCTTGAGTAGAATTAGCTGGGAAAACCCTGAAGGACAGATCAGTTTGTCTGCAAATGCTAAATGGAGCAACACGCAGTAAAGTAAACAGGACACTCACTTTAGAAACTTAGAGTAGATGCTAAAACAGATTGTGAACCACTTTAAATTAGGTTCTGTCAGCTTGACCTCGATAGATGGTGATTGATAAGTTAGGTTGCCATGGAAACATACTGGGAAGAGCAGGGTTACAGAGACTGGGAGGAGTTTACGACCAAGCTTCAAACAATAATCTAATGAACAGACGCACTGCTAGAAGACATGTAGGATTTCCCTCCTTTTTGGGAGACAGCAGTTTGATTACAAGCAATATCTAGTTAAAATTAAGCAATAACAAAAGCTAACAAAATATAGAACTGGTGGCTTGTCCATCTGAATAAAGGGATATCAAACACTTGGTTTATATTATAACTGGAATTATTGAGCAGATCGTTTGGTATCGTTTGATTCAGTGCATAAGAGGGGCTGAAACTTTACTTCAGCACTGGGACATAATGTCCAAATATGCTGTTATAATCCAACTGCTGAAAACAAGTGTATTTTTAATCAATCAAAGACCTTGTGTGACAGTTGCATTGGTGCACATTCCAACAAGGGCTTCATAATAACTGGTTGGCTGTGGATAATATTCTTTTAACTGTTTTAGCTTAAATCAAACAGTACAAATATTAAGTAAATAATCTATATCTTTGTCTTTAAGAGGTAGATACTAACTCTAATTTGGAAAACATTAATCTAAAAGGTTTAATTGGAAGAAAACTATTTTCTTAAAACTAACAGAGGGAGGATCGTCTTCCTGACTCACAAGCCAGAGGCGGGCTCTGGCGTGTTTTGATTGGTTGAGGGTGGGTGTCCTTCATGCAGGGGGGCGCAGGCCTGAAAAGGTTTAAATGTCTGTGCCCGGGGGAAACACACAGACACACAACAGACACAAGGCAGATGAGGCCAGATGGAGATGATGAAGATGAAGATGACGAGGAGAAATGGCCAGAACTGAACACAGGATGAAGGCGCTCTGCTCTGCCATGCCAATGATGACTACGACTATGTAAAATGCCAAACGAAGACCAAACCTGCTGAAATAATGATTTTAACACTGGAAACCATCCAGAGAGAGTGTGTATTATAATATTTCAGAGAGCTTCAAAGACGACCACCTTCAGGGACTCTTTTTAAATAAAAGCTCTATAGTATACCACTCCAACTGGCTTGTGTGGACTCCGATTCTTCTGCACAAAAACATCTGCACTAGACCGGTGGTCGAACCAGACACGTAGCCACAGAAGAAGCAGAGTACTGACCCAGAATATACGACAATAATGGTGTGGTGACCAGCGACGTCTTTGAACGCGACGGACCCTTGCAAGCTGGCCAGAAGATCTTCGAACTCAGGTGAGTATGAGATGCCTGGGGTGGGACGGCGACATCAATTTGCGGAATGCAGGATGGGCAGGATATCGCATTTGATGAAATGAGATAGGGACTAGTTAGGGACAAATGATACGAATCGGGAATATGAAGTGTTTAGAAGTGCAAAATGAGAAGAATGTCCTCTTGACTAGCTCCATGATTTAGAGTCAATACCGGTCCCGGGATGACATTGTGATTCCCCTGGGTTTGGTATGAATGTGCCTTGGGGTACCGAGAATGTGCGCCCCCCCCCCCCCCCCCCCCCCTCGAACCTACAGTAAGGTAGGTTCGTACAGACCTACAGTAACTCTGTTCACTCAGACCTACGGTAGCTCTCTCTCTCCCGTCGTAAGTAGAGCGATATTCTATGTACCTAGAGACATATGTTTTGCAGATTTTCACATCGTGGGGCTAGGGTAATGGGCAGCGAAATTGTCTGTTTATACTGGATTGATAGCGTGCAACAGGGGTCTGGGACGGACGCGATTGAGTAACGATAAATGTATTAACCATTTGATCGCCGGGGTTAAATTCATAATTTACCATCCCTCGCCAGCCCTATTTAACATGGAGAAGTTCCCCTTCTTTGCAGGGCTATAACTTTTTAAATTGTATTGCTAAATTGACATTATTATGGCCCATTCAATGTCCTATATCTATTGTTCAGGGTGTAGCAACGTTATACTTTTTCATTCACATATTCATACTAAAATACAGTCTAAAGTATAAGTATGTTTTTATCGTTTTCTGCAGCTTTCTCCAGAACGTGATTTATAGCCCTAAATGCATTATATTGATGATCAAATACAGTTTGGTAGGAATCTGTTTGAGATAAAAAAAAATTCAACTGGACATGCTTCTAGAAGTTACTACGTATGATCTGATGTTGACCGGATGGGGGGGGGGGGGGTCGTTTATAATTCCGTGGGCAACGTTATATCATTCATCTAGTGTGGGTGATATGATCATTAGAGCAGTTAGTATCGAAGACATTAAAAAATAACGCTGAAACTCACCGTAGCTTCCTCGCGCCGTTGGGAGATGAGCGTGGAACAGAAATGTTTCTATTATGGGATGTCGAAATATCCGATCCATTTCCAGGTTGTATAATAGTATATACGTCCAAATCATGTTGTTTATCGAGTTATTGGTAACGAATTGCTATCCGTTGTGATCAGCTCGAGTCCTGGGACTATTAGCGAGTGATCGGACCGAATTGAAATGAGCACCAGCTTCCACTTCCTGTTTCTGCCCTGGGCGATCCGCCGATCGGCCACCAGATGGCGCACTTGAACCGTTGGAGAGTTGAGAGGGGCTCACCAGTACATATAATGTCTCCGGGGGAGAAATATGATTTCGATCACAGATTTTTGAAATATTGATATCAAAGACGCTGTCCAGCGTCTTCGGTAGAATAAGCATGGCGGGGAAAGACGCTGAACAGCGTCTTCGGCGATTAAAGGGTTAAGAAAGCCGTGCGTTCAGACGAATCCTGATTGTTGAGAAATAAGCCGTAAAAGTTCAGTGTTATTCTGTTATATGTTTGTTTGTACAATGCAAAAGAAGTTAGGCCGACTTCAATTGCGATAAGACGTTTTAACCTAGAGACGTTATTACCCCGGGTTGATACAGTAATGGAACTGACTAGCAGGTTAGCTTTGAAACTTGCCGTGCTGAAATATGTAAGTTGGAAAAAGAGTGCAAACTTATGATTATGGGTAGAGAGAGTTATGATTAGTTATAAGTAGTGCTGTCAGGCGATTAAAAAAATTAATCTAATTAATTACAGGATTTGTAATTAATTAATCTAATTAATCGCATTTTAATCGCATAACTATTTTATGCCTGATATTCTATATTCTATAATCATATTTCAAATTGCATGTGTCCGGATGGCAGAATTCAGTACTGTATCTACAAAACCTTCTGTTTAATCATCTTCCATCTATTAATTTGCTTAGATTTTTCAGGTCTGGTCAATTTGAGCATGGTGTTATTCACAGTCAAAGATAACAAAAAAAATATTGATATTCTCATTTGGTTCATTACAATTTACTCAAAATAAAATTTTCATTCAATCAATCACAGCGCAGATTGAGTGATTGAATGAAAATGTTATTAACAGATTGCAGAATGGGTACAATACAGTACGGCTCAATACACACAATTGTTAAGGGGATGCAGATCAGAGAAAGACTTTCGTCTTGTTTACATCAGGGTCCCCCATTTTCAATTCATAATGAATTAAGTAAGGGTGCAACTTGCACTGTGCAATCCATTCTTTGTGGATCTAGCCCACAGTATTTCTGACACTGGGAATACATTCCCTGAGATTCATAGATGTCCCTAGAATCAGATACAGTACCAAGAACATGCAAATGGACCATATTAAAAAAAATCTGTAAATGTGTATTCTACATTCTTATGGAATGAATGAGATACAAAAAAAATATTATTAAAAAAAAAAAAAAAAAAAAAAAACTTTTTTTTGTAATTAATTTTGAGTTAATTTTCATAACGCGATAATTTGCTGTGTAATTAATTAATCTAATTAACGCGATAAACTGACAGCCCTAGTTATAAGCAAACGGAGCGTTCGTTCATAAAATTGGTGCGGCTGTTTTGGTGGAGTTTATTGTGGTAATAATAGGAATCTGTGCTAAAATTGGACCGGTGGGTGGCTAGGCTACGTTAGCTAAGATCGCTTTGGGTAAAAGTAGAGGGGTACTGGGATAACTGCGTAATATATGAATAGGACGGTTTGTGTCGTGGTGAGTAGAAGGATATGGTCGTTATGAAGGTTTAAAGTAGATCGGGCTAATTTAGATTCCGTATGTTGCTGCTAAAAAGTACTACCGTTTTGTGCTGTGGGGGACGTATTTCAGGGCGGCACAATACTAGTTGTAAACACGGATGCTGGAAGCACTTATTAATGTTCTTTTGGTATTACGTTAATTAGCCAGCGAGCTGATAATACTTGGTTGGCTGGCTGGTGATATAAGCTGGATGTTATGTTTTGGTTAAGGCGTTACGTGTCTTCCGTTGGATGAATGAATGAATGTATGTTTGTATGAATGAATGAATGTGTGGTTGTAGCGGTTGTTGACTGTGTGTGAATGGATATGAATGTGCACTATTTTCCCTAGGGGAGATGGTGTTGCGTGGCGGTGGACGTCACCGTACAGTTTCTCCGGACTTGTGCAGTGTTGTATTATATGACTGTGTGGCTGTGACGTTTTGAACGAGTATGATGGTTTGGGGGATCAGTAATGGATATCCCTGACGTATGTGAGCTGTAGTTGTATTGTTTGTGGATGTGAGCTATGATTAGAATGCTGTAGAGTGTTGTTTGAATATGGTGGATGAATGTTGCACAATCCCTCAGCGTTCTAACTTTGGGGAGGATACTGGGCAAATATACTTTGTGCTGTGCAAATGTGTGTTGTTTGTTGTTGCACTGCGACGGTATGTTAGATCAAAGCATGACGGTTTTTGGATAGGCCACTAGGTTAATGGTTTTCAATTGTTGTAAATATTAGCATTACATTTATTGCCTCATTAGTCATCACTACAGTGACTATATTTAACAGATTGCAGGGTGGGTACAGTACAGTACAATACATACAATTGTTAAGGGGTTGCAGACCAAAGGGAGACTTTGGTCTTGTTTACATCAGGGTTCCCCATTTTTTATTCCTTCATAAACGTATAGGACACGCATGACATACAGTTAGACAGTCCTGCTACAATACTGACATCAAAGTGCCACTCACAGTGGGGGAGCCACATACATACATAGGGTAATGGCAGCAAATATGGAGATTGTAGTTGTCATTTGTATCTTGACTGTCGTTGCAAAAAATGGCTGGTCGGCTTGAGATCAGTATTTTTTTCTCCATTTAGTTACGGCAACAGGGGGCTTTTCAACCTGGTGACCATGACACATATAATACAGTTATGGGCTAATACACTCGGAGTATTCATGTCATACAGACGTTTGGGGCAGCGGTAAGGGCTCCCGATTACATTCATGATACAGGCACGGCATAGTGTGCTATTAGCTTTTACATACATGGTCTATGTTTGTATCGGTCGGTTGTACAAGCTTTTAATATTGTGGTTTGTGGCACTATTAGACACATGTTTTTCATCTAGGTATATACCTATCTCTGTATCAGACGTGTATATTTTCATTTGAGCACACTGTCTATTATGGGAGGTCAATAGTGAGTACAGGGAATGAGCAGAGTAGCTTGTGTTTGATAAGTAACAACTGTGCATCGCTGTAACATTAGTTCTGTAATCACAGCTAAGAGCTATAAGTGCTGCTCTGGTTAGTACCGTTTGCAATTTTCTTTTCAGTTTATTCATCATTACATTCGACCGGCTTACCTATTGGATAGGATATAGTGGTAACAAATGCGCATCTTTTAACAGATAGATATCCCTCTTCCCATATTTACTGCTATGTTGTTTATATGGTGTGGCCGTGACGATTCACTGTCTGATGATACTCCTAGGAATTTTGTCACCTGGACTTGATTAATTGTCACATGGCGTGTCGAGAGCATGGGATATGCAGTTAGGGGTTTGGTATTTTTACACATGGGAATACTTTTGGTTAGTATTACAATGCTTTAGCTGAGTAGTGACTCACGGGAAATGGATCACCTAGCATTAGTTTCTAATTATGTGTTATCATTCCAGTGCAAGTGCAGAGTCTTGCTGTGTTTTCTTTCTACATTATCTTGCAGTAGGCCTGTTGCGACAAGCTAGTTTAAATAGGTAAATCCATTGACGGAGTGTATACAATATATTAGCATTGTAGGGCGGTTGTTTTGTAATTAATTGATTCGATTGGTTGCGTTTTAATCACAGGACTGTTTAGGTCTGGTAGTTACAGTCATGTTTCAAATTGCATGTGTCCAAGTGACGATATTGGTGGTTCATTTCCCGTTGCTCATATGCCTAGGTTTTGTTTTGTAGGTGGGTTTAGGAAGGATTAGGGATGTTGCAATTCACAGTCAAAGATAGGATAAAGATAGGATAAATAGTGGGGTAGGAACATTTATTCAGTATTCTCATTTGGTTCATTGCGATGTACTCAAACATAGTAACAGACAAGCTTATGTCGTCATCGATCTCTGTTTATACTCAGGAGTGCAGTTGAGGTCGTCCTCATTTGTAATACGTGTGCTTTAACATCAATTTCTAGGTTTAGTTAAGTTTGAACGTGTGGTTTTTTATTTTTAATAGATTATATTATAGGTGTTTTGTTTGCTTTTCTGAGTGCATGTGGGGCCGGTGTTATAATTGGTACAGGAAGAGTGGGGTGCGAGCGGGTAACAGTAAGGCTGCGGTAAATTGTAATTTTTAGTCCTCTGCTCCTGTTCTGATAGGCTCCGCGACGTTTCACATATGCGGGGTGCTCCTATGTCTCAATTCATATTTTATTCTTGTGTTAATAGTGGTTTCGTTTTTGGAGGTTGGGGGCTGTGTTGTGTTTGTGTATGGATGAGTTATGTTCTGCATTATCTAGGTCAACCTGGCCTGCATTTTTTTTTATTTTGGCCAGGTGTGGGGGGTGACCGGTGTACAGCAAAATAGTCTCTAAAGAGATGCCAGGTCTCACCACAAGGTGGCAGCAACGCGCCTTGAAAGACATTTCAGTGACTGACTTGATTCTGCATGCAGGGAAAATTGCTCTAGAAGCAAGGTTATATAAAATAATTATATTAGTATGAACACATTTGCCAAAGTACATAAATAGAGATAATAAATGACATGCTTTGATCTTCATTCATTTAGGTTTAAAATAAATAGATTAAGTAATTTTAAAATGGTGGCCCTTGGGTAAAAATGTACATATTAATGCCAGGGTTGGAACTGATTTGTTAGGGATTTGATAGTAGGGAAATGGTTTATCTTGCTTTCATAAATAAGTATGTGATGTGAAGAAGCGCACTCATGCTTTTTGATTAAAAAAACATATATAAAAAATAAAAATAAAAAGTTATATAAAAAAAAATTCAGAATGCTGTCCAAGAGTTATGAAGTTGGAATTCCCGCACCCAGCCAATGCTACCTGTAAATTAGGTAGTTTATGCGAGAATTACCCTTTTATAAGAACTCGGATTGCACAAATATAAATTTGATTTATGTACCATTTTGGGGAAAGTCAAGGATGGAAATGAGAGGAGCAAAGACACTGTGTCTTCAAAAGCATGACGTAATGTGAGAGACATTTTATGCATGAATGGTTCTTTAAAGGACGTTATTAGCTTTTGAATGTCATGGAAGCGAGAATGACGGTGCACATGATATGTATGTTACATTACATTGGTGTGTTGGGCGGACTACAGTTCTCTAGGGGGGGAGGAAGGAGGGGGTCTTGCACCACAGATAAGGGGAAGCAGGTCTAAAAATAATAATAATATATAAAAAAAAAAAAAAAAAAAAAAGTAATTAAATAAAAATGTGCGATACTAACAATAATGAGGGAAATGAGGGGGACTGACTGGGAATGCATGTTCGGATATTACTAACATAATTAGAGTTACAGGATAATACAACATTTGTGTTACTAAAAAAGAAATATATAAAATATGTAGTAATAATAATGATATATGTAAGATGGTGTTACAAGCCGTTTAGTTAGAATTTGATAGTGATTGTCCATTCTTGAACAGTGAAAACAACAAACATTGTTCTAAAGGGTGGAATGCAAAATAAAAAATAGGTTTTTTCTTTTCATTTCCTGTGGTTTTTCTTTCAATTTTTACCTAGTTGTTGCCGGGAGGATTACACATATCTCTCGAGTGATGTTTGCTTATTGATAGTGTGTTGCACGTTATTTGGCGGGGTAAAAGGATATTGTTTTGTTTGTTTTTGAATTGTTTCGTTCCTTTTTCTTTTTCTTAGATTACCGACGCTGGGGGCGTTCTCGCCTCTCGGATAGGTTGTATTTGTGACACACCCGGATGGTTAGGAGAGTCTGGGGAATGACCTGGAAAGAGATGTGGGATAGGTCGTATCTCTTTCCCGGTAATTTGTGTGTTGCATTAGTGTGGGAGTTGGGGGTAGCAAGACTCTCTGTGTTGTATGAGCTGATGGGGGTGATTGGGATGTGCCCTTGTGAGTGACTTGGCTGAGATTGGCCGGGTGGGACGCGGTAAAAGCAGGACTGTGAAATGTGTGACTGTCTTGTGGATGTGCGTTGACACAGGTTGACCCGTCTGTCTTTAAAATGTGTACAGATGGACCATGGGCGGTACAGTGTCAGATCTCCGCCTCTCCAGACTGGGGACCTCGGAGGGGGACAAGGTGACCGTGTTGAGTGTACACGGTCAAGGGTGGAGGTGAGTGAGTGGAGAGATGTGATTTGATTGTGGAAAGGGCATGTTAAAGCCAAGAAAATGATAGGACAAAACAGAACATAATGATTTGGAAAAATGCTTAAAAGAGGCTGCTGTAAGTGAAAGCACTCTGTAGATAAGTGGACATTTGGACTGTAATCACCTGTTTATGTACTGGATAAACTTGCATTGTCCAATTGTAGTCAAAATACTGTTCATAAATCATTAATGTGTTTTCCTAATATACTGGAGGAAATGACATTAGACTGTCTAAGGCAAGTAGGCCATGTTAAAAAAAATAGAAGGTTTAAAGTCAATAATAATGTAAATAACCACTAATGATTGTACTCCCGAAATGTTCCCTTCTTTTATAAAGTTCTTTGTAGAAAATATAACAATTTTGTAGGCTTAAGACTGAGTATAGGCCTTCTACAAGCACATGTACACTTGAAGGAATACAATAAGGGAGTATGGAGCATTCCTGAGAGAAAGAAGGAAGTTGCTTTTAGAGTGTCTTTTAATACTGATATCAATATTATTAAAAAAGGTTATTGTTTACACTGTAAACCCGCACGTTCAAAATAATCAATTAGTTTGAGTAGGGTATACTCAATATTCTATGAAAGTTCTACTAACTTGAATGTCTTGAGTTCGTGTGACGTGTTCTTATGTTTTGAGTAAATAAAACTCATAGTTTTTGATTGACTTGGAACTATTCACTTATTAAGTAAGTATAATGTAAAAGCATAACTTAAGTACAACTTAAGATAATTAAGTAGATACAGACTCTAAACCACATTATGTTTTGAGTAAATAAAACTCATAGTTTTTGATTGACTTGGAATTATTCACTTATTAAGTAAGTATAATGTAAAAGCATAACTTAAGTACAACTTAAGATAATTAAGTAGATACAGACTGTAAACCGCATTATGTTTTGAGTAAATAAAACTCATAGTTTTTGATTGACTTGGAACTATTCACTTATTAAGTAAGTATAATGTAAAAGCATAACTTAAGTACAACTTAAGATAATTAAGTAGATACAGACTGTAAACCGCATTATGTTTTGAGTAAATAAAACTCATAGTTTTTGATTGACTTGGAACTATTCACTTATTAAGTAAGTATAATGTAAAAGCATAACTTAAGTACAACTTAAGATAATTAAGTAGATACAGACTGAAAACCGCATTATGTTTTGAGTAAATAAAACTCATAGTTTTTGATTGACTTGGAACTATTCACTTATTAAGTAAGTATAATGTAAAAGCATAACTTAAGTACAACTTAAGATAATTAAGTAGATACAGACTGTAAACCGCATTATGTTTTGAGTAAATAAAACTCATAGTTTTTGATTGACTTGGAACTATTCACTTATTAAGTAAGTATAATGTAAAAGCATAACTTAAGTACAACTTAAGATAATTAAGTAGATACAGACTGAAAACCGCATTATGTTTTGAGTAAATAAAACTCATAGTTTTTGATTGACTTGGAACTATTCACTTATTAAGTAAGTATAATGTAAAAGCATAACTTAAGTACAACTTAAGGTAATTAAGTAGATACAGAGTGTAAACCGCATTATGTTTTGAGTAAATAAAACTCATAGTTTTTGATTGACTTGGAATTATTCACTTATTAAGTAAGTATAATGTAAAAGCATAACTTAAGTACAACTTAAGATAATTAAGTAGATACAGACTGTAAACCGCATTATGTTTTGAGTAAATAAAACTCGTAGTTTTTGATTGACTTGGAACTATTCACTTATTAAGTAAGTATAATGTAAAAGCATAACTTAAGTACAACTTAAGATAATTAAGTAGATACAGACTGAAAACCGCATTATGTTTTGAGTAAATAAAACTCATAGTTTTTGATTGACTTGGAACTATTCACTTATTAAGTAAGTATAATGTAAAAGCATAACTTAAGTACAACTTAAGATAATTAAGTAGATACAGACTGAAAACCGCATTATGTTTTGAGTAAATAAAACTCATAGTTTTTGATTGACTTGGAACTATTCACTTATTAAGTAAGTATAATGTAAAAGCATAACTTAAGTATAACTTAAGATAATTAAGTAGATACAGACTGAAAACCGCATTATGTTTTGAGTAAATAAAACTCATCGTTTTTGATTGACTTGGAACTATTCACTTATTAAGTAAGTATAATGTAAAAGCATAACTTAAGTACAACCTTATTAACAGATTGCAGAATGGGTATAGAGGTGTGATAGGTGTGATAGGTGTGATAGGTGTGAGAGGTGTGATAGGTGTGATAGGTGTGAGAGGTGTGAGAGGTGTGAGAGGTGTGAGAGGTGTGAGAGGTGTGATAGGTGTGAGAGGTGTGATAGGTGTGAGAGGTGTGAGAGGTGTGATAGGTGTGAGAGGTGTGATATGTGTGAGAGGTGGGATCGGTGTGAGAGGTGTGATAGGTGTGAGAGGTGTGATAGGTGTGAGAGGTGTGATAGGTGTGAGAGGTGTGAGAGGTGTGATAGGTGTGAGAGGTGTGAGAGGTGTGAAAGGTGTGAGGTGTGAGAGGTGTGATAGGTGTGAGAGGTGTGATAGGTGTGATAGGTGTGATAGGTGTGAGAGGTGTGAGAGGTGTGAGAGGTGTGATAGGTGTGAGAGGTGTGAGAGGTGTGAGAGGTGTGAGAGGTGTGATAGGTGTGAGAGGTGTGATAGGTGTGATAGGTGTGATAGGTGTGATAGGTGTGAGAGGTGTGATAGGTGTGAGAGGTGTGATAGGTGTGAGAGGTGTGATAGGTGTGAGAGGTGTGATAGGTGTGAGAGGTGTGATATGTGTGATAGGTGGGATCGGTGTGAGAGGTGTGATAGGTGTGAGAGGTGTGATAGGTGTGAGAGGTGTGAAAGGTGTGAGAGGTGTGATAGGTGTGAGAGGTGTGATAGGTGTGAGAGGTGTGATAGGTGTGAGAGGTGTGAGAGGTGTGAGAGGTGTGAGAGGTGTGATAGGTGTGAGAGGTGTGATAGGTGTGAGAGGTGTGAGAGGTGTGATAGGTGTGAGAGGTGTGAGAGGTGTGATAGGTGTGAGAGGTGTGATATGTGTGATAGGTGGGATCGGTGTGAGAGGTGTGATAGGTGTGAGAGGTGTGATAGGTGTGAGAGGTGTGAAAGGTGTGAGAGGTGTGAGAGGTGTGATAGGTGTGAGAGGTGTGAGAGGTGTGAGAGGTGTGATAGGTGTGAGAGGTGTGAGAGGTGTGATAGGTGTGAGAGGTGTGATAGGTGTGAGAGGTGTGATAGGTGTGATAGGTGTGAGAGGTGTGAGAGGTGTGATAGGTGTGAGAGGTGTGAGAGGTGTGATAGGTGTGAGAGGTGTGAGAGGTGTGAGAGGTGTGATAGGTGTGAGAGGTGTGATAGGTGTGAGAGGTGTGATAGGTGTGATAGGTGTGAGAGGTGTGAAGGTGTGAGAGGTGTGAGAGGTGTGAGAGGTGTGAGAGGTGTGAGAGGTGTGATAGGTGTGATAGGTGTGAAGGTGTGAGAGGTGTGAGAGGTGTGAGAGGTGTGGGGTGAGAGGTGTGAGAGGTGTGATAGGTGTGAGAGGTGTGATAGGTGTGATAGGTTGGTATCTATGACCTGTGCCTGTATGCTAGCATGACACTGTTGGTATCTATGACCTGTGCCTGTATAGCATGACACTGTTGGTATCTATATGACCTGTGCCTGTATGCTAGCATGACACAGTTGACCTATGACCTGTGCCTGTATTAGCATGACACGGCTGGTATATATGGACTCCTCAGTCTCTAGTTTCATACC
>NW_028174285.1:0-16728 GCF_963971535.1 Notolepis coatsorum | reverse complement strand
AGAGAGAGAGAGAGAGAGAGATAGAGAGAGAGAGATAGAGAGAGGTCATCTTCCACACAGAGAAAACACTGTCATACCTAGAGAGACATGTAGAGAGAGCTGTCCTAACTGTGGTGGGAGGTGTTCCAGCTGTCTGTCCTAACTGTGGTGGGAGGTGTTCCAGCTGTCTGTCCTAACTGTGGTGGGGAGGTGTTTCAGCGGTCTGTCCTAACTGTGGTGGGGAGGTGTTTCAGCTGTCTGTCCTAACTGTGGTGGGAGGTGTTTCAGCTGTCTGTCCTAACTGTGGTGGGGAGGTGTTTCAGCTGTCTGTCCTAACTGTGGTGGGAGGTGTTTCAATTGTCTGTCCTAACTGTGGTGGGAGGTGTTCAGCTGTCTGTCCTAACTGTGGTGGGGAGGTGTTTCAGCTGTCTGTCCTAACTGTGGTGGGGAGGTTTTTCAGCTGTCTGTCCTAACTGTGGTGGGAGGTGTTCCAGCTGTCTGTCCTAACTGTGGTGGGGAGGTTTTTCAGCTGTCTGTCCTAACTGTGGTGGGAGGTGTTCCAGCTGTCTGTCCTAACTGTGGTGGGAGGTGTTTCAGCTGTCTGTCCTAACTGTGGTGGGAGGTGTTCCAGCTGTCTGTCCTAACTGTGGTGGGGAGGTGTTTCAGCTGTCTGTCCTAACTGTGGTGGGGAGGTGTTTCAGCTGTCTGTCCTAACTGTGGTGGGGAGGTGTTCCAGCTGTCTGTCCTAACTGTGGTGGGGAGGTGTTTCAGCTGTCTGTCCTAACTGTGGTGGGGAGGTGTTCCAGCTGTCTGTCATAACTGTGGTGGGAGGTGTTTCAGCTGTCTGTCCTAACTGTGGTGGGAGGTGTTTCAGCTGTCTGTCCTAACTGTGGTGGGAGGTGTTTCAGCTGTCTGTCCTAACTGTGGTGGGGAGGTGTTCCAGCTGTCCTAACTGTGGTGGGGAGGTGTTCCAGCTGTCTGTCCTAACTGTGGTGGGGAGGTGTTTCAGCTGTCTGTCCTAACTGTGGTGGGGAGGTGTTCCAGCTGTCCTAACTGTGGTGGGGAGGTGTTCCAGCTGTCCTAACTGTGGTGGGGAGGTGTTCCAGCTGTCCTAACTGTGGTGGGGAGGTGTTGTGTCGGTGACTGACCAGTATCTCGGTCCAGGCCCATGATCTCAGAGTCTCCAAACTCCAGGTCTCCGCTCAGCAGGAAGTCACTCTCCAGGACCAGACAGCCTGGCTCACACCCGACCGGCCCGTCCTCCAGCTCCACTGTACAGAGGTGCTTCAATTAGCATTCAAAGGGACATAAACATTGTGCATGCAGTCAGACATTAACTAGGGATGCTCGATATTGGCTTTTTTACCGATATCGATATACCGATATTGTCCAACTCTTAATTTCCGATACCGATATCAACCGATACCGATATATGCAGTGTTTTCCCCCCCAAAACATTTAATAATTTCAGGTAATTAACATTACATATCTCTTGTTGTGGAATTAACACAACATTATGCATACTTTTGACAATAAATAAAATCAGAATTTGTTCTTACTTGCTTGCCTGGGTAAATAAAGGTTATAGAAATGTAAAAAAATTAAAAATAAAAAATAATAAATTGAAAACCGGATGCGGAGCTAATGATGGAGCATCGCCGTCGGTTGTGTGATAGTAAAGGGTTAACCTTCTGTCGTGTGGCAGTGAAAGGGTAGGTGAATACCAACGTTTTGAAAAAGGTGCTATATATAACATTTATAGTAATGTTTGAAAAGATAGAAATACAATCATTGAAAAGATAGAAATACATCCACAGAGCTTCTAGAAAGGTGCAGAATAAAAGTTTTTTTTTAATATAATTTTTATCAATCAAAATTATAATTTAAAAATGTTTTGCGGATCCAAAATGAATGAGGCTTGTATCCCCTCCCTACTTCTCATTTCCCCATGTGGAATGCACCCGATTGGATAAATGACACGCTGGTGCTCTAGTGCGACATCTAGTGGCTGAATGTTATCTATAGCACCTGATTGGATAAATGACATGCTGGTGCTCTAGTGCGACATCTAGTGGCTGAATGTTATCTATAGCACCTGATTGGATAAATGACATGCTGGTGCTCTAGTGCGACATCTAGTGGCTGAATGTTATCTATAGCACCTGATTGGATAAATGACATGCTGGTGCTCTAGTGCGACATCTAGTGGCTGAATGTTATCTATAGCACCTGATTGAATAAATGACATGCTGGTGCTCTAGTGCGACATCTAGTGGCTGAATGTTATCTATAGCACCTGATTGGATAAATGACACGCTGGTGCTCTAGTGCGACATCTAGTGGCTGAATGTTATCTATAGCACCTGATTGGATAAATGACACGCTGGTGCTCTACATTGGGGTACATTGGGATATTGACAACCATACTGGGTAATTTACATTGGAGGTGGTTGGGGGGGGGGGGGGGGGGACACTGTATAAACAAGCAAAACTGTACATTGAGGGGGGGGGGGAGGAGACACTGTACAAACAAGCAAAATTGTACATTGGACTATTGACAAAACCATACTAGGTAAATTACTGTACATTGGAGGGGGTTGGGTTAGGATATTTACAGGGGCCAGTTTTGAATTGCAGTCTCCCGTAGGTGTCCCTTGAGAGTGGTTTTGAAAGTGGGTAGTGATCCACATTCCTTTACAGCTTTGGGTAGGGCGTTCCACATTGATGTGGCATAATTGCGAAACGTGTTTAGTCCCTAATTTGAGCCGAATCTGGGTTTAACATGATTTGTTGAGCTCCCTCTGGTGTTGTGGTCGTGGTATTCACTGACCTTTGGGAAGTATTTTGACATGTACATGGGTACCTTGGTCGTGTAGTGTATCTTGTAGACCAGGCCCATTGCAAGTTGCTGTACTCTGTTGTCTACTCTAAGCCATCCTAGGTTGTCAAAGTGGGCAGGGGTGAGGTGGGTTCTAGGAGTAAGGTCAAGCAGTAGTCTGACCAGTTTGTTTTGAGATGTTTGTAATTTTGTTTTAAGCGCCTTTGAGGTACTTTGGTACCATGAGGTGCAAGCATAGTCGTAGTACCCTTGAATGAGTGCTCCTGCCAGAGTCTTCAGGGTATTCTTGTTTACCAGAGAGGAGATCCGGTACAAGAATCGAGTTCGTTGGTTGACTTTTTTTATTACATTGGATGCCATTTTGTCACAGGAGAGATTAGCCTCTAGGATGGAACCCAGGTAGGTAATTTCATCTTTCCTTGTGACAATATTGTCACCCACTGTAACTGAGAAGCCGTCGGTCTTGCTGAGTTTGTTATTTGAACCGAAGAGAATGGACTCTGTTTTGCCCAGGTGTAATGATAGTTTGTTATCAGCGAGCCAGGTGCAGATTCTGCCTAGTTCCGAGCTGAGGGTTGGGGTGGGCTGTAAATGCTCCCTCCACACAGAAAGGCCCACCGTCGGGCTGGAACCCATGACCTTCTTGCTGAGCCAACTAGAGCTGCCGCGGTATCGGTATCGCTGTTACATCATGCCCACCGCAGCGTTGGGCTGAATACCGGCATCACCGCTGTTTTTTATTATATTATTATTATTATTACGCTCTCGCTGGGCTTGCGGCTCTGCAGATATACCCTACTTCTCTGTCGAGATTCCAAGCGACCCTATTGGGTACCAGAAAAGTCACATGAAACACTGCAGACCACTGATTGGTCAGAAGAGATACGCGTCACATGCTTGGAGCATCTTGCAGTGCTTTTATTTCCTGAATCTCAGCCATCACAACACGGCTAATAGTACGTTAGCTCCCACCGGAGACCCGAGTGGATTACCGACGCCGTCGCTCCTCAGGGAACGAGGCATAATGATTTTACTGCAACGAAATGTTATAATAAAAGCCCTTCGTTCTATACACTTGTCTGATTGAAAACTTTATTAACAGACCGCAGAATGGGTACAACTCGGCACGCTCTGAGCAAAGAAAGGAACTTAGATATTAATTGAGTAACGCTTGCCTTGATATGGTCCGGTAAATACGAACGTGTAACTATACTAACGTTAATGCCACAAATCGAATGCCTTTGTAATCATAAGTAGTAACGTTATAATAATAAGAAGAAGAAAGGGTCGGGGGGTACCGACACAAAGTGAACGGCGCATGACCAGAGGGGAGATTTCGAATCCGTGTTTCACTTTTAATAACGAATGCGTGCATGCCGAATCCCAAACAATATTCATGCTGCAAAGTCATCCTCTAAAGATAGACATTTAGACTAGAGGCAGGCTATATGCTATATAAAGAGTAGACTACAAAAAAATGCATTCAAACTTTTTTTTTTGTGTGTGTGTGCGGTAATACCGCGGCGGTAGGAAATATTTTGCAAATGTGTGCGGTAAGGAAAACATCAATACCCCGGCAGCTCTAGAGCCAACTACTCTGCCACAAGAGAAACAACAACCAGGGTTCCAACAGACATATTGCAAAATGAAATTCAATGAAATTCAAGTACTTTTCCAAGCACTATTTTTATAGAAAGAAAATCCGATGGCTTAAAACCAATTTCCGACAATTAGTTACACTTTAAATTAAAAAAAATTCTTGATTCAGAACTATTTTATCATGGATGAACAAAACTTTCAATGCAAATGGTTGATTTGAATTTCAAGGACTTTTTAAGCACCTCGTTAAAAAATGGGCCGTTTTCAAGGAATTCCAAGCCTTGACTTTTTTTTGGTAAAAAATCAACAATAATAATAATAATTACCGGTACTTGCATTTATATAGTGCTTTTCTAGACACTCAAAAGCGCTTTACAATGTAGGATGGAAATTGCCTCCATCACCACCACTGGTAGCACCCAACCTTGGGCTATGCAGGCTCAATGGCAGTCTGACTACCATACACTGGCACCAGGCACACATCACACTACACACTGACTACCATACACTGGCACCAGGCACACATCACACTACACACTGACTACCATACACTGGCACCAGGCACACATCACACTACACACTGACTACCATACACTGGCACCAGGCACACATCACACTACACACTGACTACCATACACTGGCACCAGGCACACATCACACTACACACTGACTACCATACACTGGCACCAGGCACACATCACACTACACACTGACTACCATACACTGGCACCAGGCACACATCACACTACACACTGACTACCATACACTGGCACCAGGCACACATCACACTACACACTGACTACCATACACTGGCACCAGGCACACATCACACTACACAAAACACCAGCCTGTTTTGAGGAAGTAGAGACAGGAAGCATAGAGGAGGAGGAGAGGAAGTAGAGAGTCCAACTCAGCCAGAATACTCCGGATGAGATAACTCACGGAAGACACAAACAAGCTCATTCACACAAACACATCCAAGCTCATTCACACACACACACACACACACACACACACACACACACACAAAAGACAGGACAAAATGTCTCCAGCATGCTCTGGTCTTCTGTGTCGTCCTCCTATCTCGTAGATAGACAGATAAAAGAGGAGGTGGGGGGAGGGGGGGGGGTGCCCTGCTTCCATGCAAATGTAAATCGTATCTGAACAGATAACTGTTTGAGACAGTAGCACTTTCACACAGAGAGACATGGACACAGAGAGCTGAGAGAGACCAGTGAGCTGAGAGAGACATGGACACAGTGAGCTGAGAGAGATCAGTGAGCTGAGAGAGACATGGACACAGTGAGCTGAGAGAGACATGGACACAGTGAGCTGAGAGAGACATGGACACAGTGAGCTGAGAGAGACATGGACACAGTGAGCTGAGAGAGACATGGACACAGAGAGCTGAGAGAGACCAGTGAGCTGAGAGAGACATGGACACAGTGAGCTGAGAGAGACCAGTGAGCTGAGAGAGACATGGACACAGTGAGCTGAGAGAGACGTGGACACAGTGAGCTGAGAGAGACCAGTGAGCTGAGAGAGACCAGTGAGCTGAGAGAGACATGGACACAGTGAGCTGAGAGAGACCAGTGAGCTGAGAGAGACATGGACACAGTGAGCTGAGAGAGACGTGGACACAGTGAGCTGAGAGAGACATGGACACAGAGAGCTGAGAGAGACCAGTGAGCTGAGAGAGACCAGTGAGCTGAGAGAGACATGGACACAGTGAGCTGAGAGAGACCAGTGAGCTGAGAGAGACCAGTGAGCTGAGAGAGACGTGGACACAGTGAGCTGAGAGAGACATGGACACAGAGAGCTGCACGGACGTCAAGTTAAATCATTTGAACTTTGTAGCACCAGTCCGTTCACTTCCTCTCTAGTAGGGCTGACCCCTATTAATCGATTAGTCGACTAATCGGTCGAAAGGAGCTGTAGTCGACTGGCCAACCTCTTAGTCGAATATAATTTAAATTCTTAAATTCTCATTCTTTCCAAAAGAAAAGAGGCCTAGAAGCGTGGCTAACGCTAATGGCACGCATACCAGAGGCTAACTGCCTACGAAAACAGGCACAGAGGCACTGAAAGAGGATTTCACTCGTCTAATGAACACACTAGACTAGACAAATATCAAGATGTATCCATCAGTGGACCAATTGCATGCTTTTGCAGAGGACAAGAAGCCTTCCGTCGACTCCTTCAGACATTAAGCACCCCCCACAGCCCAAATGGAATGATAAAAACAGTTCGGTCGGGGCGCCTGCTCAGCGCGGATAGGATCTAAGGGGGGTAGTGTGATCCTTCCACACGTTACACCCTCTCAGTGAGAGTCCGCGCTGCCAGGTGAAAAGAAGCGGTTGATTGGCTAGACGTGTGTCGGAGGAAGCATGTGATAGTCTCCACTCTCCCAGACTGACTGTGGGGGGTAGAGTGCGCAGCGACCAGGAAGGGGATTGGGAATTGGCATAACGACTAACATTGGGATGGGAGAAAAATCGGAGAAAAAAAAGGGGGAAAAAGATCAATAAAATAAAAAATAAAAAAATGTCATGATATATATATGTATGTCATAAATGTCACTATGAATTGAAAATGGGGGACCCTGATGTAAACAAGACGAAAGTCTCTCTCTGGTCTGCATCCCCTTAACAATTGTGTGTATCGAGCTGTACTGTACTGTACCCATTCTGCAATCTGTTAAATAACGTTTTCAATCAATCAAAACCGTCTAACCCGTGATGTTTTCAAAAGCAGGTTGATAAACAGAGAGCAAGGAGTTCATCACAAAACTGAACCCGTGTTCAGAGCAAAGCAACAAGTGTCTGTTCTTCCGCTGGTAACTGAAGCCACTTCCCCAAAGACAACAGGGGACAGTTGTGTGAATGAAAGACGGAGAGAGAGAAAGAGAGGGGGGGGGGGGGGGGGGACGACGACAATAAACCAAAGATAGAACTGTGACGGGAGAGAGAACAGACTCACACTTCACTGGTTGAGGGTTCGATTGCTTTCTTCTCGGCATCTTGTCCTTGTGCCACGGTGGTCGGTCCGGCGAGGTTGTTGAATTTCGGGACTATTGTGTCCTCGTCTGTCAGCCCAGCCAGCTAGCTGGATGTCATCATCATCATCATCATCATCATCATCATCATCTTCATCATCTTCCTCTCCCTCCAACGGACGGTCGCCACTGTGTCATCGTCACGACCGTGCTAATGAAGCCACGACTTAAAGTGACCTGAAACGGATGGACATAATATACTAATAATAACCGGATTCAAAATGGTGAGAACAATCCACATTAGAAAAACAACAGTTTAAATAATTCTTATTTCTTTAATTATTCAACTTTAATAGTGATATTAAATTAAATGTAATGATTTGGTTTATTATAAAACTATGCAAATAATGTACAGAGCTAAAGCTAAAGTTACTCCCGGACGGGGTGCAAAGGTTTTACATATGATTTGAGATATGTACATTTACATTTACATTTAGTCATTTAGCTGACGCTTTTATCCAAAGCGACTTACAAGTTCTGTACGACAAGCCATCAGGAAGGGCACAACTCTATCAGCTGAGCAACAATGTTCATCAAAGTGTTGAGTGCTACAGTGTAGGTTAGTTTATTTATATGTATAAATGTACTGTTCAAAAAGCTAAGAAAGGGATTAAAAGGAGGTGTATTTCTATATTATTGGGGTTAACTTGTGGAACAATGCTGCTGATATACAGTTAAGAATGAGTCATTCGCTTTTGGTTTTTAAGAATATGGTTTGTAAAGCTATTTTTGAAAACTACAAAGGGTGAATAATACTGTTTTTTTTGCTATTTTATTGTAGAATGACTGTTTGAGTCTTAATTTTTGTTAAGAATATAGGACAGGCATGTATTTATAATAAGCATTATCAGGGCTCTACAGTGCGACCATATTGCTCGCATATGCCCCTAAAAATATGTGCGTGCGAACATGCAAAATCAAGTACTCGCACGGCGTGCGAGTTGGGCCAGCGAGTGCAGAGTACAGCCTCTCATTCGTCCTTTTTTTCTCCGCTGCGAGAATCGTTAAAAAACTACAAGTCCCACAGTTCACAGCCGCATAAACGTTCCAATCACAGTAGTTTCCTGTGGTCACGCGACTGGAAACCGAAAGTAATGATCAGCGGCTGCGTCACTGTCTGAGTCAAACAATAATACAGCCATTCATTTTTATTTTGCGCGAAAGATACCGGAGAATGAGAAGTCAGGCGAGGCAGCTCATGTTACAGAGGTGATGGTTAACGTTAACGTTAACCAAGATACTGACGCTAGCCAGCATGCTAGCGAAGTTGGCCAAGCTAGCAACGTAGCAAGGCTACACCCACTGTAGCACCCAATGTAGCCACTGTAGCTAGCGAAGCTACACCCACTGGAGCCGGAGGGAAGACATACAAATTTAACGTGAATTGGCTAAACATTTCCCCATGGCTAGAGTTCGAAAACAATGTCATGTTTTGTAAATATTGCAAAGTAGGATCGATGCATTGCGATGCATTGTTACACCCCTACAACTGGCCCACTGTGTATGTGTGTACAGCTAACTTGGCTAGCGTTATCAACCGCAGAGGTGGGCAATGGGTCCAGCTGTAGCGCCGGACGGCCAGAGTGCAAGCGGTGTGACGTCGTAATTGGCAGAATCGACTGTCAATCAATGGTCTACCTGACACGCAAACTACTGTACTGGAGGTGTACAGTATTTCAATAGGCAACCCTGAAAGGATTATTTTTCTAAAAGAGCAACACTAGCTCCCCCCTCTACTGATGGCCCTGGTTGTAAAGCCATTAAGCCAGTGTCTCCTTTTTGTTCAATATCACTGCCTTTCTTATTAGGCCTAGTTGTTGGCTACAACTTTGCCATAGTAGGCATTAATCACTTAATTAATAGTTCAAATGTCTGTCCCATTCCCGTTTGCACACGCAGATGATACACACACACGCACACAGTGGGCCAGTGACTTTGGTGGTATGTGCTATTGCACAGATGTGTCCCGTTTGCACATGCACGCACAGTACAAATATACATTTATTTCTGAAAAAAAAAAAAAAATCTTGTTACTTGTATAAACAAGCATAACTGTGCTCCTAAATATTTTTGGGTGCTCCTAAATTTCTTTGTGTGCTCCTAAATTTTTTCATTTAGGAGCACCTGTGCCCCTAGTGAAAAAGGTTAGCGTAGAGCCCTGATTATGCTTCAGTGTCTGTTCCACAAGGAAGCATACTAGGACCGCTACTCTTCCTAATTTATGCAAATGACATGACGTCAGCCTGTGACTGCAACTTGTTCCTGTTTGCGGACGACTCAGCCCTGCTGGTCTCTGACAAGAACAAGTTGCAGGTTGAAAAAACCCTCAGCTCAGAACTAGGCAAAATCTGCATATGGCTCGCCGACAACAAACTATCATTACACATGGGCAAAACAGAGTCCATTCTCTTCGGATCAAATAACAAACTCAGCAAGACCGACGGCTTCTCAGTTACAGTGGGTGACAATATTGTCACAAGGAAAGATGAAATTACCTACCTGGGTTCCATCCTAGAGGCTAATATTTCCTGTGACAAAATGGCATCCAATGTAATAAAAAAAGTCAACCAACGAACTAGATTCTTGTACCGGATCTCCTCTCTGGTATTGAATTGATTGATTGATTGAAAACTTTATTAACAGATTGCAGAATGGGTACAATACAGTACAGCTCAATACACACAATTGTTAAGGGGATGCAGACCAGAGAAAGACTTTCGTCTTGTTTACATCAGGGTCCCCCATTTTCAATTCATCAGGACATATATGACATACATGACATACAGATAGTCAGTACTGCTACATCTATACATTTATGACATACCAGATTTGCAAATACAGTACTGTTTGTGATACAGAAGGAGTCAAGAAAAGGGAGTATATACATTTGACGTAGAAACTGTACATTGGAGGAGGTTGGGTGGGGGGGGTTGGGTACACTGGGATATTGACAACCATACTGGGTAATCTACATTGGAGGTGGTTGGGGGGGGGGGGGGGGGGGGGCACACTGTATAAACAAGCAAAACTGTACATTGAGGGGGGGGGGGGGGAGACACTGTACAAACAAACAAAATTGTACATTGGACTATTGACAAAACCATACTAGGTAAATTACTGTACATTGGAGGGGGTTGGGTTAGGATATTTACAGGGGCCAGTGTTGAATTGCAGTCTCCCGTAGGTGTCCCTTGAGAGAGGTTTTGAAAGTGGGTAGTGATCCACATTCCTTTACAGCTTTGGGTAGGGCGTTCCACATTGATGTGGCATAATTGCGAAACGTGTTTAGTCCCTTATTTGAGCCGAATCTGGGTTTAACATGATTTGTGGAGCTCCCTCTGGTGTTGTGATCGTGGTATTCACTGACCTTTGGGAAGTATTTTGACATGTACATGGGTACCTTGGTGGTCGTGTAGTGTATCTTGTAGACCAGGCCCATTGCAAGTTGCTGAACTCTGTCGTCTACTCTAAGCCATCCTAGGTTGTCAAAGTGGGCAGGGGTGAGGTGGGTTCTAGGAGTAAGGTCAAGCAGTAGTCTGACCAGTTTGTTTTGAGATGTTTGTAATTTTGTTTTTAGCGCCTTTGAGGTGCTTTGGTACCATGAGGTGCAAGCATAGTCGTAGTACGTAGTACTACTAAACAAGAACACCCTGAAGACTCTGGCAGGAGCACTCATTCAAGGGTACTACGACTATGCTTGCACCTCATGGTACCAAAGCACCTCAAAGGCACTAAAAACAAGATTACAAACATCACACAACAAACTGGTCAGACTACTGCTTGACCTTACTCCTAGAACCCACCTCACCCCTGCCCACTTTGACAACCTAGGATGGCTTAGAGTAGACGACAGAGTACAGCAACTTGCAATGGGCCTGGTCTACAAGATACACTACACGACCAAGGTACCCATGTACATGTCAAAATACTTCCCAAAGGTCAGTGAATACCACGATCACAACACCAGAGGGAGCTCCACAAATCATGTTAAACCCAGATTCGGCTCAAACAAGGGACTAAACACGTTTCGCAATTATGCCACATCAATGTGGAACGCCCTACCCAAAGCTGTAAAGGAATGTGAATCACTACCCACTTTCAAAAACACTCTCAAAAAACACCTACGTGAGACTGCAATTCGAAACTGGCCCCTACAAATGTCCTAAACCAGTTGTACAGTAAATTACCAAGTATGGCTTTGTCAGTATTCCAATGTACAGTGTAAACAAGATGAAAGTCTTTCTCTGGTCTGCATCCCCTTAACAATTGTATTGAGCTGTACTGTACCCATTCTGCAATCTGTTAATAAACTTTTCAATCAATCAATCAATACCTTTTCAGTCACTGTAAAATCAAATATTGTTAAATGATGGTGTATGTTGTATTGTGTGAGATGATGACTGAATAAACTACTGTTATTGTTCCACACTTTAATAATAATACATGGAGCCATCTTGGAGCCACTACTATTGTTATTGTTCCACACTTTAATAATAATAATACATGGAGCCATCTTGGAGCCACTACTATTGTTATTGTTCCACACTTTAATAATAATACATGGAGCCATCTTGGAGCCACTACTATTGTTATTGTTCCACACTTTAATAATAATGCATGGAGCCATCTTGGAGCCACGTTAGCCACCAGGCTGGGACAACAACAACATGGCTTCAGATGAGCCGAACACACAGTCAAACTTACCACGGTCGCTGTTCCGGAGATAATATTGTAACGTCGAATAATAATATCCACAGACTTAACTCACAGCCTTTTGTGTTGCCAAGCGCACACACACAAACACACACAACACACACACGCACACAAACACACGACTAAAAGCCGCTGCTGGTGGTGGCGGTGAATACGTCCGGGAGTGTGACGTCACTAGAAAGCCTTTCTCTCGGTTGTGGGTCTTGTAGTCCTTGACGCTCGTTGGTAAAAGTAATCGTGTTTCCGCGTTCCCGTTTTGCGGAGCTGGTCGGCTTCACGTTAGCGGTAGGCGGCTGGCGGAAGTGTAATGGCGTCGGTGAGAGGAGGAAGGCACGGAGGAGGGTTGGACCCGGTCGCTCGGAGAGAGGAAGCGGAGTCGAAGCAGGGCGGGGGAGGGTCTGAGGATTGGGAGGAAGTGTGTCGGCGGATGGACGAGAGCATAGACGAGAGGATACTGGCGCGGAGTTTGGAAGTTGATGACAGAAAGTTGTGCGGAGAAGTGGAGGCGGCACCGGAGTGGAGGGTGGGATCCCGTTGTATAGCTGACATTTCGGGGGAAGGCGCGAGGTACCCGGGGGTTGTTTCCTGGATCGACGGTGAAAAGTGCCGGGTCGTGTTAGACGGCTTTATCGGTTACGAGGAGGTGGATGTGGCCGCCTTGCTGATCCATGATGAACTGCTTTCGCCGCTGGGAGCTGGGGCGGGTAGTGAGAGCGAGGGAGGTGTCGGTAGGGACGGGGATGGTAGTGACAGGGGAAGGGAGTCAGATGGTGAAAGTATGGAGGGGGGTGAGAGCGGGGGAGAAGGGTGGAGTAAGGTGGAGAAGAGGAGCAGGGACAGTGGGAAGGGGATAAAGAGGAAGAAGGGTAGGGGAGATAGCTCGAGTGGGTCAGAAGGCGAGGGTGTAGGTAATGGTGTTGCAGAAGTGATTCATATAGTGGTTAGGTTTGAGGGGAAGGGGGGAGTGCGGAAATTAGGATTTTTCGAGTTGCCCAAACTCATAGGTAAGCAATTAGGGGAGGTAAGGTATGCGAGAGTTTTGGAGGATGGGAATCTGGCCGTAGGGTGTGTTAGTGTGGATCAGGTGGAGAGGGCTGGGAAGATGAGGAGCATTGGAGGGGTGGGTATAATTAAGGTTGTGAGAGTAGGGGAGAAGAGGGAGGGGGGATGTAAGGGGGTGATAGCTGGGGTTTCGGTGGAGGTTAGCGTAGAGCAGCTGGTGGAAGAGTTGGGGAGAGATGTGCGTAATGGGAAAGTTAATGGTGCAGAAAGGATGAAGAGGGGGGCAGATAGGGTAGTGACGGAGACGGTTGTGATTAAGTTTGAAGGTGAGGTTGTTCCAAGTAAGGTGTATGTAGGGAGTGGGGTGTATAGGGTTAGGGAATTTGTTCAGAGTCCTCTGAGATGTTACAGGTGCCAGGAATTTGGTCATATAGCAGTTTCATGTAGGAAGGGACAGAGGTGTGCTAGGTGTGGCGGGGAGCATGACTATGGGAAGTGTGGAGAGGGAGTGAAGCTATGGTGTTGTAGTTGTGGAGGGGAGCATAGTGTAGCGTTTAGGGGGTGTGAGGTGATGAAGAGGGAGGTAGTGGTTCAGAGTGTTAGAAGGGAGGGTAAGTTGTCGTATGCAGAGGCGGCTAGGAGGGTGGGACAAGGAAGTCAAGTTAGGGTGCAGGGGTTTGTAGAAGGGCAGTTGGCAGAAAGGGTAGGGCAGGAGGATAGAGAGAGGGTGTGGGAGGAGAAATTGAGTATTGTGGGCTTCGTGGCAGGGGTAATTAATACTGCGGCAAAGATTGAGGGTAGAACAGATAGAACAAAGATGATTGTTAGGATAGCGGTTCAACATCTGGGTATGGAAGGTCTGACATTGGAGGAGGTGGTTAGGGAATTGAATAAGGGGGCAGCGGGTGACCAAGGTGTACAGAGTCAGGCAGCAGGGGGCAAGGAGTGTCTCGCAGAGGGGGGCTCAATTGGGAAGTAGCAGCGTTAGTTGCACTCCAAGAAGGTGAGGGGAATTGGGTTTTGTAGGAGGTAAAGGATACCAGTAGATGGCGGCACATACCCTAACAAGTGGTCGGCCGCCGTTAAACCTCAATAAGAAGAAGAAGAAGAAGTTCCCGTTTTGCGCTCCGATTGGCCACGCACGTTTCTGGTCAACACTTCCGGGATTCTGAAATCGGGGAGGAGATTGCGGGGGAGCATATGAATGAATGTGGACGAGAGCCGTGATGTAAGTGGTTGCCGATACGGCTGTGGGGGTGCTGGAGACATGATCCAATAGACGTTTATGCGCCTCACTCTCCTGAACACGGCGTGACCCATTCCTAATCGATCAGAACTAAATCGGCAGAGAAAAAGCCCATTTTAAAGCGCCTATTCCGCATGGACATGCGCAGAGTACCCATGGAGTCTAGATGACGCACGAATGAATGTGGACTGTTCCATCAGATGGTGGAGCTTCGGTGGCCAGTGTGAGTGGCTACATACCGCTGCACTTAAATATAAACATTAGTCTACCTGGAGACTCAATGAGGTAATTGTAGATGTCGCCATAAGACGCGTCTGGCCATTTAGTGGGATCATTTTTTCATTATCCTGGTCGGTTGAAAGGACAATGGCCACCGAAGCTCCGCCCTCTGATGGAACAGTCCACATTCATTCGTGCGTCATCTCGCGTCGTCCAGACTCCATGGGCACTCTGCGCATGTCCATGCGGAATAGGTGCTTTAAAATGGGCTTTTTCTCTGCCGATTTAGTTCTGATCGATTAGGAATGGGTCACGCCGTGTTCAGGAGTATAAGTATATCAGTGTATAGCAGCAGGTATTTAAAGGTGCTATGCATTATAAATGTCATTTTTCAGTCTCTAGCATTGTATTATAGTAATAGGAGTTCGTATCAATGTGTTTTTGGGCCTAAATACTATATTGGCGAATTCCTCAGCTACAGCCCATCCCCTCTTTGCCTCTAGTAAATCAGGTCATGTTGATTTGACGACCTGGTGCACGTCACAGGGCGCTGTTTATAGCGCACGGTGATGTGATTGGCTCTGTGGTTTTAGTAATGCCCGCCTCCATTCTTGCTACCTGCAGGGTGGAAGGTTTGTCCAGAAGATCACTAATCAGCTGAAGCCTGATGCGGTTCCCTCGGTCTTCGACAGACAGACCGGCGTTAGCTCTCGGGACTCGGGAGCGATCGCTAGCTACTTAGCACCAGCCGGGGCCGGCGTTAGCAACCGGGAGCGTCGTTGAGCATTCAGCCTGCTGGCTACCTATATCCACTTCAACCAGCGTCGCGGAGCATTCAGCCTGCTGGCTACACAGCTTGTCGGTGTGCTAATAGCCTCTGCAAGCTAACGGTAGCTGGCTCCAGGCTATTAGCACATCGACAAGCTGCTGGAGCTCCCGACGCTCGGCTGGTTGAAGTGGATCTAGGTAGCCAGCAGGCTGAATGCTCCGCGACGCTCCCGGTTGCTATCATGTGCAGGTCCTCTTCTCAGACCTGTGTGGCAAAGCACTGCACACGCATCATGCAAGCTACACATCGCTGCATGTTGATCAATGGTGGCCCACTCGGTGCATCACAGTGGGCTACTATTGTGCTAACAACAACCGCGGTGTCCGGCTTGTCGGCCGGCATGAGTGCTCGATTTGGGGTGGTTCTCTCCTCCTTGTGTGCCCCCGTTCTTGCGGGTGTCCTGCCGGGGAGCTTGTGGACGCGACAACAGCGGCGGCCGTAGCGTTAGTTAGCTCATAGCTATTGTGTACCACTAGCGTTACGGCGGGCTCGAGCACCCTACGGCTGCCGCCGTTGTCGCGTCCATGGGCTCCCCGGCAGGGTACCCGTGGGGACGGGGGTGTACAGAGAGGAGATAACCATTTTGTGTCGGGCGTGCATGCCGGCCAGCGAGCCGGACGTCGGGATATGTTGTTAGCACAATAGCTACCAAGCTAAGCTATGTTAGCTTCTAACGGTGTATACACAATATGTACAACGACACAATGATTTACATTATTACAAATATGGTAACGTGGTTGTGGCTTTTACAAATAGTGGTAACATATATATAGATAGACAGTACTGCTACATCTCTATATTTATGACATACCATATTTGTATTGCTACAGTACTGCTCAGTACTGCTATGATGGAGACCAGAGAAAGACTTTCGTCTTGTTTACATCAGGGTCCCCCAATTTCAATTCATGGTAACATTTTATATATATATAGATAGACAGTACTGCTACATCTCTATATTTATGACATACCATATTTGTATGTAACCTGAAACCTAATCTCTGACGGGGAGATGGGCGGAGCTATTTGGTGGGTGGCTGTCACTCAAAGCATTCTGCCAGAATGGGTGGAGCCAAGCCAATAATAGCCTGCTTTCATGAGGCTGAAAAATGCTGGTTTTGAGTACAAGATTAGAAATATAAAACAATGATTATTTTTGGAATAAAAATTACAGATGTGTTACATAGACTCACAGGAAGTGTGTAAAGTTGCCCAAATAGTGCTAGGAATAGCAGTGCATAACCCCT
>NW_028174286.1:0-1000 GCF_963971535.1 Notolepis coatsorum | reverse complement strand
ATGGTATTCCTTTGACATGATACACCATCTTGCTCAGCTGAGAACAATGTGAGCGGCTCCGCCCTCTGTGCATAACTCACTGTGACATACATGCAGAGTGACAGTGTGGCTGCAGGACTGTGTCATAACAATGCCAAACCTTTCTGACGGGCCCAACATACAGACTCCGGCTGAGTCACTCCCCCTGCGATCACCCACTCTACTCTGCCAGGCTACTCATCCCTTGCCAGGAAGGGTCCATTTGAGGGCTCCTATACCTTACATGGGGATGGTGTATTTATGTGTTCTTACACACAGTATTACGCTTTTTAAATCTCTCCAGGGGTGAGGTAGACGGGATGGAGAATGTGCATTTTAATTCTACAAAATGTGTGTTTTGGGCACTCAAAGTAAGAGAAATCCAAACCTATATCACACAGTGGCTGAGATGTTTGGAAGAGTCATAGTCATCAGTCATATCATGTTCCCATACTACAAACGTCAATATGCTTTCTCCCTATATATTCTAGGGAAATTATATAGGTTAAAAAAAAAAAAAAAAATGACTGTCAATTAAATCCTCTTTCAACCAACCCAGGCAGTGTAATCTGATGTCATCATGATTGCATCTTCCTTAATTTGAGCTTTTCCCTGAAAACTCATAAAATAGCAAAAATAATATTGGCACATTTTAGGAAAATGTCAACTTTTGTAGAATTACAACCTAAGTAAATTTCAGTGGAATACTCCTTTAAACTGAATTGTCCACAAGGGAAAGGTGTGGTTACTCCAGTTCACCACATGAGGGCAGAACTGATTATATGCCCCCCCCCACCCACAGCTATCTGTTGTCTGCTTAATGGTTCACTTGTAGAAATGTGTTAATATCCTCCATAACCATTCACCATTACAATTATGAGTCACAATCACAGCTGTCTCTAGTCCTGTATGCCACAGCCTTTGCCTTCATGGCAAATAAATTTTTTATTTAAATATAACAAATTGGTCACATTTGTGGTGG
>NW_028174287.1:78196-86710 GCF_963971535.1 Notolepis coatsorum | reverse complement strand
GACGAGGCTCTGGAAGCCCAGCACCCTGGAACCACTGCCTGCGTCAGGTCTTCTGGACCAACGACCAAGACAATTACTTCACTGGGCAATTGTGCAAGTCAATTGAATTATGTCTCTCTTTTGACACCAGCCCCCCCTGGACCACCAGGGCCCCCCTGGACCATCAGGCCCCCCCTGGACCACCAGGGCCCCCCTGGACCATCAGGCCCCCCCTGGACCACCAGGGCCCCCCTGGACCATCAGGCCCCCCCTGGACCACCAGGCCCCCCCTGGACCACCAGCCCCCCTTGGACCACCAGCCCCCCCTGGACCACCAGGCCCCCCTGGACCATCAGGCCCCCCCCTGGACCACCAGGCCCCCCTGGACCACCAGGCCCCCCTGGACCATCAGCCCCCCCCTGGACCACCAGGCCCCCCCTGGACCACCAGGCCCCCCCTGGACCATCAGCCCCCCCTGGACCACCAGGCCCCCCCTGGACCAGGCCCCCCCTGGACCACCAGCCCCCCTGGACCATCAGGCCCCCCCTGGACCATCAGGCCCCCCCTGGACCACCAGGCCCCCCCTGGACCATCAGGCCCCCCCTGGACCATCAGGCCCCTCTGGACCACCAGGCCCCCCCTGGACCACCAGGCCCCTCCCTGGACCACCAGGCCCCCCTGGACCATCAGCCCACCCCTGGACCACCAGGCCCCCCCCCCTGGACCACCAGGCCCCCCCTGGACCATCAGCCCCCCCCTGGACCACCAGGCCCCCCCCCAGGACCACCAGGCCCCCCCTGGACCCATCAGCCCCCCCTGGACCACCAGGCCCCCCCCCTGGACCACCAGGCCCCCCCCTGGACCACCAGGCCCCCCCTGGACCATCAGCCCCCCCTGGACCACCAGGCCCCCCCCCTGGGACCACCAGGCCCCCCCCTGGACCACCAGGCCCCCCCTGGACCATCAGCCCACCCCTGGACCACCAGGCCCCCCCCTGGACCACCAGGCCCCCCCTGGACCACCAGGCCCCCCCCCCTGGACCATCAGGCCCCCCCTGGACCATCAGCCCCCCCTGGACCACCAGGCCCCCCCTGGACCATCAGCCCCCCCTGGACCACCAGGCCCCCCCTGGACCACCAGGCCCCCCCCTGGACCACCAGGCCCCCCCCTGGACCACCAGGCCCCCCCTGGACCATCAGCCCCCCCTGGACCACCAGGCCCCCCCTGGACCATCAGCCCACCCCTGGACCATCAAAGTCCCAGAAATCCCTGGGTTCATTTGTAGATTAATTGAACCAGCTCACTCATTTCAACTGGAATACTGTATGTGCCCACACAACATTTCTTTTTTTTTGCGACCACCTTGTGGACATCGTAGGGCAGCTCTGGTCTACAGGTCCCACATTAGACGAGTGTTCCGTAAAATGGTCTTGAAGTTTGCTGCAGAGCTGACGCTACACTGGAGTCCACTACTGGATCAAGGATGAATAACAGCGCACACAGGCCAGAGGGCAGGCGGAGACAGCGTTCCAAGCTCAAATGGAGACACTACACTGCCTCCTAGTGGCTGAAATTGAAAAATTGCTTTCAGTCAATGCGGTTCGGTACTTCACTGGAGGCAATGAGCTGCGTGTCAAAACATTTACATCTTTCAGTTTTTATGTGTGGAGTAATAGTAGATACAGTAGTACAATATCTGCTCGCCGTGTACATATTCTTCTTATACAAGGTCAGAGCCATGTACATTATGCTAATGGTTAATTTACTCAATGAGACACATATTTGGATTTGATGAATACTCAACGATGTATTTGATGCAAAATGCCATTACGTTACATTTTTTTTTTTTTTTTTTATTGGTCTTTTTCCCCCTCCATTTTTCCTCCGATTTTCTCCCATCCCAATGTTAGTCGTATGCCAATTCCCAGTCCCTTCCTGGTCGCTGCGCACTTACCCCCTACAGTCAGATCATCTGGGAGAGTGGAGGCTACCACGTGCTTCCTCCGACACACGTCCAGCCAATCACTGCTTCTTTTCACCTGGCAGCGCGGATTCTCATTGAGAGGGCGAAGCGTGTGGGAGGACCACACTATCCCCCTCACGTCCAATCCGCGCTTAGCAGGCGCCCCGACCGAACTGTAGGAGTCGCTGTTTACAACGACCCGGACCCACCCCGCCAGCTTCTCCCACCCTCTGATACAGCCAATTGTATCAGTGCAGACGGCCAGCCAAGCTGGTGACAACCCCGGAGCTGTGAGCTGGATTCGAACAGGCAAATCCAGCTCAGCTCCGGGGCTGGTGACGAACGCAATCTCCGCTCGGCCACCTAACCGCCTCATTACGTTACATTTTAAAGAATCTGCCAGAGGTTCCTTGATACAGTATAGAAAGCACAGAAAGACTCAGAAGAAGCTTCTATCCCCAGGCCATCAGGCTGCTCAACGAACAATAAACACAATGCAACAACCATCAAATGCACACAGCACACACATCCACAAGCACACACTCACTTTAAACAAACAACACACTGCAGCACCCACTCTCCACACTTTAGATCACCTAAACACACTTTATATTTATTGGTAAAGGATTTGCACTACAACTCGTACACCTTACTGTAAATTGTACCTAAATTGTACCTCATCCCATTTCTGCTCTGCACTATATAGTATTGTATATTAGTACATTGCATAGTATATTGTATATTGTATGGTAACTCAGTTACTTCTATTCTGCATCGAACATTGTACATATGTCTATACTGAACACTGTGACCTCTATTTTTACTTCTATTTTACATGCTATACTATTTTATTTCATACTTATCTTGTCTTGCACAGTCTCTGGAGCGTAACAGTAAGAAGCATTTTGTATGAAAGTATTCTGTACCTCTGTATGACAACTATTAAAGAAACTTGAAACTTGAAACTATAGCCTGCCTACCTGTTTTAAAGGACATGTTATGTATATTTTCAACAACTTGACTGCCTTGCAAATAAACTGGTGCACATTTTATTGTAATTGTTGATTTTCCAGCACCTCTTTCTTCCCTTGTATTGGGTACCAACACTGGGTTTTAAATGAATCACACCCGTTGCTGCCTGGCTGCCCCACACCCAAGAGGACAACACTTTCACAAACCGGGCAGTACATTAACTAAGCTGTGTCCCTGGCTCCAAAAAAAACACACAGCTAATTGATTAATCAAAGCTAATTCATCCCATTGTGACATCGTCCAGCTTGTTCAGACTCATTCATCTGACGACTTCAAACCCTGCAGCCAAATGGCAAGGGGGTAGCATGTTATTTCCCCCAGCGCCTAAAGAACATTTCAGACTGCCAACTCCATACAAAGGAGTTGTACTAGACGGAAACCCATTATCCATAATATGTCCCATTTGAACCGTGGCATTTTGATATAATGGTTGGTTGATATCTCAGTGGCAAAGCCAGGCTATGCCGCTGCAGTGGTGATATCAACAGCATGAGAGCCCACTACTGCATGGGCACAGGTGTGTCTAACGGATTAAAGTACAGACGCTGTGTAAAATAGTTACTTTCCACCCGTTTGCACAAAAAGGGGATTTTCACATCCAGTATGCCAGACGTTTGGAGACGACTGCATGGTGAAACGCTGGCTGTTGTCAAAGTGTGCTGCAATCTGGAGATCTGTGATCTGTGGAGCGTGTTTCTGTTGGTCCCACACAACCGCGCAGCTGGAGCCTTATTTCACGGTGAATCAAGACTTCCCCAGATTAACGCTTTATCAGATCCCCATACACAGAGATAGCAAAAGAGAGGATGAGAGAGAGAGGGATAGAGAGGGAGAGAGAGAGAAAAAAGGGGCAATAGAAAGATAGTTGCAGATAGATAGCGAGAAAACAGAGTCAGAGAGACAGACAGAAGAGAGACACAGGAGGAAGATGATGGGAAGAGATACTGTAGAGAGAGAGAGAGAGAGATAGAGAGAAGGGAGGCGCTGTAAAGATAAAGAGAGAGAGACAGAAATATACAGAGGAAGGGAGAGAGGGAGAGAGGAGAGAGGGGGAGAGGAAAAGTTACCAAGGAATTACTGAGGCATTCTCGAACGGCTTCGTATTGTAAATTCGTTGTAGGATTTATGAACTCGTAAATCGGACAGACCAGTGTGCACGTGTTTTCAACAGCTTTTTCTGGGACAAGTCATTGGCCGATACTACAGACATCCGTAGAATTAAATAATTACAATGATAATAAATACGACAATATTGTATCATTAACAATTACGTTTTGCATTTATAGTCATGACTCAATGATGCATTGTGAGTATTACACACACACTGCAAACTAAACAAATAAGAACTAAACCGATTGCCGCAGGTATAGCTACTGTATAGTGGAATATACTGTATTAATATGCCATATACTGTCTTCTTCTCAATGATATTATTTATTGTTGGTTTGATTTATTCCTATTGCTAGAACTAAATAAATGTGTGGAGAAACGGCTTAGTGAGGCAGCCTCAGCGCACGAGCACACACACACACACACACACACACACACACACACACACACACACACACACACACGCACACACACGCACACACACACACACACACACACACACACACACACACACACACACACACACACACACACACACACACACACAGACACATGGAATTATCTTCCAAGTGACATACGTGACATAAGAGGTGTAGCAAGCTTCAAAAATAAATTAAAATCGTACATGTAGCCAATATTGACATTGCTGAGTTATGTTACCGTTGATGTACATATTTAGATATAATTTGTTTGTGTGTTAATGTTGTTGTGTTTCCTCGGTTGGTACGTCTTGCTATGTGTCACGATGGGGTTAGGTAGAATGCAATAATACAGAAAGGGAAGGAATGGAGGAGGCAGAGGCGAGGAGTGAAGCTTGGAGAATGATGTTTACTGTAGAATCCAGTGCAATACAAGGAAAATACAGAAACTAAATAACAAACTTCACAATACAAAACAACAAACACTAAGACTTACTAGAGGGAGAACGGTGCAACACGACGTGGAGGAACAGGGGGTAACTGGAGGAATGTCGCCACAACGAAGGGGAGACAGACAGACACCTAAATACCCTGACTAATTAACAATTAAGAACACCTGGCCAACACAGAATCACAAACAACACCTAGACAATAAGCAAAGAACAACTAAACACAACTAAACACAAAAGCAACTCCTAACAACCCAAAACTGTGCATGACATCACACCAGGGAAGGGAAAGACAATGACAGTACACACCATGACACCACATTAATCAAACTATTAATTATTGTTAACACAGTAGTCAGGATGTCCAGTGTACTGGAGCGCACCGATTGTTTGTCACCACTAGAGGGTGGTAGGGCGCCAATGTCAGGCCGAGGGCCAATGTCAGATAGAGGGCATTGCCCAAAGTTAGGTGGAGGGTACTGCCCAGTGTTACCATCCTGCCCAGTCCAGCCAGGACCGGGCCTAGGATCCTGACAGTACCCCCCCCTCAACGGGTGGCTTCCAGACACCCGAAAACAACGTCCATAAGCAGGTGAGGGAGGAAGCCGGAACCCCGGAGAAGACCCAGGGAGAGGACCCGAAGACGAGGGACCAGGAGGCTGAACGAAAAACCCAGGAGGGGCATAGAAGCCAGGGGGGTAGAAAACGGGCGCAGATGCCCGGAGAGGGGGGGTGGGGATGGGAACAGAGGCCCGGGGAGGAGGACTGGACCTGGGAACAGAGGTCCGACGAGGGGGGGTGGGGATGGGCACCGAGACCCGGGGAGGGGGGCAGAACCTGAGAACCGAGGCCCGACGAGAAGGGCTGGACCTGGGAAGCGAGGCCCGACGAGGGGGGGTGGGTACAGGTGTAGAAGCCCGGGAAGGGGAGCTGGACCCTGGAGCCGGATCCCGGACGAGAGGCCCTCCAGCCGCCGGACTAGGGACCGGTTCAGGAGAGCCGGAATGGAGGTGCGGCGGCGACGACCCCCGGAGCAGGATCCCACGCAGGCCCCGGCGAAGACCACGGCGAAGACCCCGGCGGAGACCACGGCGAGGACCAGGACGCCGATCACGGCGCAGAGCTGGACCAGACGGGGAGCCAGGATCCGTCGAAGAGCCGGGAGCCGGCACGGCAGCCGGACCAGGTGGAGAGGCCGGGCAGGGCGTGGAGACCGGATCGGTCTCGGCGACGAGGCGTGGTGTAGGATCCGGGGATGAGGAGCCAGGACCCAGAGCTGAGGCTGGACTGGGCGTGGAAGCTGGACCAGCTGTGGAGGCCTTACTAGCCATACTAGCCTCGGGGGCTAGGCTAACTGTGGGCCCTGGACTCACTGTGGGAACTGTGCTAGCTGAAAATGCCTGGCTAGCTTGGGACATCTGGTCCATCTCAGGTACTAGGCTCACCCTGAACCTGGAGCCTAGTCTGGCAGTGGAGACTGTGCTAGCTGGAGACATCTGGTCTGTCTCCGCTACCAGGCTCACCCTGAACCTGGAGCCTAGGTTGGCAGTGGGCGTCTGGTTAGCTACTGTAGCGGGGCTAACAGGCGGGGCTGTGCTAACTGGGGACGGCCGGTTAGCTATTGGGACGGGGCTAACGGGCGGAGCTATGTTAGCTGGGGATGCCTGGCTAGCTTGGGACATCTGGTCCGTCTCCGGTACTAGGCTCACCCTGAACCTGGAGCCTAGGTTGGCAGTGGGCGTCTGGTTAGCTACTGTAGCGGGGCTAACAGGCGGGGCTGTGCTAACTGGGGACGGCCGGTTAGCTATTGGAAGGGGGCTAACGGGCGGAGCTATGTTAGCTGGGGATGCCTGGCTAGCTTGGGACATCTGGTCCGTCTCCGGTACTAGGCTCACCCTGAACCTGGAGCCTAGTCTGGCAGTGGAGACTGTGCTAGCTGGAGACATCTGGTCTCTCTCAGATACTAGGCTCACCCTGAACCTGGAGCCTAGTCTGGCAGTGGAGACAGTGCTAGCTTGAAACGGCCGGTTAGCTATTGAAACGGAGCTAACGGGCGGAGCTAGGTTAGCTGGGAGTGGCTGGTTAGCTCTTGACACTAAGCTAACCGGCGGAGCTATGTTAGCTGTGGACGTCTGGTTAGCTGTATGAGCGGAGCTAACGGGTAGAGCTGTACCAACTGGGGACGTCTGGCCATCTATAGTGGCGGAACTAACAGGAGGAGCTGTGCTAACGGGGAACAGTCGGTCAGCAATTGGCACGAAGCTAACGGGCGGAGCTAGGTTAGCTGGGAGTGGCTGGTTAGCTATTGGCATGAAGCTAACGGGCGGAGCTAGGTTAGCTGGGAGTGGCTGGTTAGCTCTTGACACTAAGCTAACCGGCGGAGCTAGGTTAGCTGTGGACGTCCGACCGGCGATGGACATCCGAGCAACCTCAGCGGCTGTGGGAGGATCTAGGCTGACCGTAAGCCTGAGAACAGTCGGCAGGCTAGCTACACTAGCCTTCGGCTTATGCTTCTCCATGAGGACAGCAATATGTTCAGCCATCTCCCACATCGCCGTCTGCAGTGTCGGGTTCTCAGTGGCGACCTGGTCGATCTTCCGGAGTAGGAACCCCCATTTGGCCAGTGAGTAACTCTTCATGTCACCGGCCATCAGGGCCAGGACAACGGTGATGGTATCGCTTGCCTTTCCTGCTGCATTCGTTAATGTTGGTGGTGACATTCTGTCACGATGGGGTTAGGTAGAATGCAATAATACAGAAAGGGAAGGAATGGAGGAGGCAGAGGCGAGGAGTGAAGCTTGGAGAATGATGTTTACTGTAGAATCCAGTGCAATACAAGGAAAATACAGAAACTAAATAACAAACTTCACAATACAAAACAACAAACACTAAGACTTACTAGAGGGAGAACGGTGCAACACGACGTGGAGGAACAGGGGGTAACTGGAGGAATGTCGCCACAACGAAGGGGAGACAGACAGACACCTAAATACCCCGACTAATTAACAATTAAGAACACCTGGCCAACACAGAATCACAAACAACACCTAGACAATAAGCAAAGAACAACTAAACACAACTAAACACAAAAGCAACTCCTAACAACCCAAAACAGTGCATGACATCACACCAGGGAAGGGAAAGACAATGACAGTACACACCATGACACCACATTAATCAAACTATTAATTATTGTTAACACAGTAGTCAGGATGTCCAGTGTACTGGAGCGCACCGATTGTTTGTCACCACTAGAGGGTGGTAGGGCGCCAATGTCAGGCCGAGGGCCAATGTCAGATAGAGGGCATTGCCCAAAGTTAGGTGGAGGGTACTGCCCAGTTTTACCATCCTGCCCAGTCCAGCCAGGACCGGGCCTAGGATCCTGACAGCTATGTTGTGTTTCCTTGGTTGGTATGTCTTGCTATGTTTTAATTGTATTATGTTTTAATTGCAATATATATGTTGTAATGTTTTAATGTTGTCTCGGACCCCAGGAAGACTAGTTGACGTTTTGGCGTCAGCTAATGGGGATCCTTTGCTAATAAACAAATAAACAAAATAA
>NW_028174287.1:48196-73196 GCF_963971535.1 Notolepis coatsorum | reverse complement strand
TCTGCGACAGTTGTAGTTTCATCAAGTTGTATGGCAAATGGACCCTTTCTAAGCTTTTCTGACAGCTGCTGCTCGCAATCACTTGACATCTTATCAATTCGGTCTTTCACTACATTGTTCGAGAGTGGTACTGACTTTAGTTTATCCGCCACCTGTGGGCCGCACAGTTTCTAAACCATTTTGATGCAGGCTGGTTTGATGAGCTGCTCGCCAATATTGTGCAGTTTCTTTGCTTTTGCAATTAAAAGCGAACACTCAAAGGAGGCTTCGGTAGCCTTCTGTAAATCACTGCCACCCCTGCTCCATGCTACTCTAACATCAACGGGGCTTGTTCGCCTTGAGAGACTGTTCTTTCCTCCGAAAAAAGTCTGGATCCTTCCCAACGGTTTCTGGGTGCTTAGACGCCTGATGTCTCTTCAGCTTTCTGGGCTTCAGGCTCGAGTTTGCCAACTTTTCTCCACAAATCACACACTCAGGTCGTTTGTCTGGTCCCTCAGTGAAGCCCATGGTGATGTAATTTTCGCGATTGCTGTAGGTCCTAACTTTTTTTGCAGATGAGCTGCCGTCATCTCCTTTTCGTTTGTCACACATTTTCGACTCTGGCGGCTGACTGCAGACGAGCCGAGAAAGTTAACTAGCGTGCTAGGCTAGCTACATAAAGTGATACTGGCCGCTATGAAAACCAGAGACAAAAAATGCTCTGAACTTCATAAAAGTCAGACAAAGCTTTCCAAAAGCTCAAACAGTGAACTCCAAGCCCATGTGGTTGAACTAAAAATCCAAAGAAACAGACTAAGAAATGACGTAAACACCATGATCAGAACCGCAAAAAGAAATTTCATCAACGACAAAACTGAGGAAAACAAAAACAAACCCCGCGAACTTTGGAAATTACTCAATAATCAACTAGGCTGCAGTAAAAAACTTAAAACCAGATTCTCAAACATAAACATAAAGACGGACAACAACACGCTCATCACAGACAAGCTGGATGTAGCCAATTACTTAAACATCTTCTTCACAAACATAGCCACAACACTGGTAAACAAACTACCCTCCCACTCAGGGCATTATGGGGTAGAACACATAGTAGCATACTACAAAAACCTAGGGGTCCACAAAGACGACTTCAAACTTGAAATGGTAACAACCGATGAGGTACTCAAAAAATTGAGCGCCCTCCAACCTAACAAGGCCACTGGCCATGACAACATCCCCTCCAAATTCCTCAGAGACGCAGCAGCCGCAATCACCCCAGTCATCACACACATAATAAACCTCTCTATAAAACAGGGGCACGTCCCCAAGGACTTCAAAATTGCGAGAGTGACCCCTCTACACAAAAAGGGCAGCAAATTAGACCCAGGCAACCCAGGCAACTACCGCCCTGTTTCTATTCTTACCTCCATCTCGAAAGTCATGGAGAAAATAGTCTACGAACAGGTCGAAAAGTACCTGGCGGAAAAAAACCTAATCTACGAATTCCAATCTGGCTTCAGAACGTCCCACTCCACTGACACATGCCTCCTCTATTTGAACGACCACATCAAACAAGAGGTGGACGCTGGCAAATACTGCGGCATGGTCATGCTGGACCTACAAAAGGCCTTCGACACTGTCAATCACTCCATTCTAATGGACAAGCTAAAAGCAATTGGTTTGATAGCCTATCAGTGAGCTGGATGCAATCCTACCTGGAGGGGAGAGAACAGATGGTAGAGGTAAACGGTACTCTATCCCCCCCCCTCACAGTGAGCTGTGGTGTTCCACAAGGAAGCATACTAGGACCGCTACTCTTCCTAATTTATGCAAATGACATGTCGTCAGCCTGTGACTGCAACTTGTTCCTGTTTGCGGACGACTCAGCCCTGCTGGTCTCTGACAAGAACAAATTGCAGGTTGAAAAAACCCTCAGCACGGAACTAGGCAAAATCTGCATATGGCTCGCTGATAACAAACTATCATTACACATGGGCAAAACAGAGTCCATTCTCTTCGGTTCAAATAACAAACTCAGCAAGACCGACGGCTTCTCAGTTACAGTGGGTGACAATATTGTCACAAGGAAAGACGAAATTACCTACCTGGGTTCCATCCTAGAGGCAAATCTTTCCTGTGACAAAATGGCATCCAATGTAATAAAAAAAGTCAACCAACGAACTAGATTCTTGTACCGGATCTCCTCTCTGGTAAACAAGAATACCCTGAGGACTCTGGCAGGAGCACTCATTCAAGGGTACTATGACTATGCGTGCACCTCATGGTACCAAAGCACCTCAAAGGCGCTTAAAACAAAATTACAAACATCACAAAACAAACTGGTCAGACTACTACTTGACCTGAACCCCAGAACCCACCTCACCCCTGCCCACTTTGCCAACCTAGGATGGCTTAGAGTAGACGACAGAGTACAGCAACTTGCAATGGGCCTGGTCTACAAGATACACTATACGACCGGGGTGCCCATGTACATGTCAAAATACTTCCCAAAGGTCAGTGAATACCACAACCACTACACCAGAGGAAGCTCAACAAATCATGTTAAACCCAGATTCGGCTCAAACAAGGGACTAAACACGTTTCGCAATTATGCCACAACAATGTGGAACGCCCTACCCAAAGCTGTAAAGGAATGTGAATCCCTGCCCACATTCAAAACCGCCCTTAAAGAGCACCTACGGGAGGCTGCAATTCGAAACTGGCCACCGTAAATGCCCAAAACCCCCACCACCTCCTAATAGACAGTCTCCTCCCCACCGCATGTATATATTCCCTCCCCGCCGTATGTATATTCCCCTCCCACCCACCCACCCCCTCCTAATGTACAGTCCCCTCCCCATCATATGTATATACTCTGTCAGGATCTAGGGGTAACAGTACTGTATATTTGAATACCGCCTATGTCACAAATGTATCAGTACTAAATACCTATATGTCCCTATGCCATAAATGTCATGTATGTTATGTATGTCATAAATGTCTATATGAATTGAAAATGAAAATGGGGGACCCTGATGGAAACAAGACAAACGTCTTTCTCAGGTCTGCATCCCCTTAACAATTGTATGTATTGAGCCGTACTGTATTGTACCCATTCTTGCAATCTGTTAAATAAAGTTTTCATTCATTTCATTCATTCATACAGTCAACTGATTCGTGTTTTAGCGGCTACCCGGTAGCCTACTGTTAACGTTCAAAATCATGTCTAGATGTTTATTTATTTATCTTTATTTTTATTGTAGTGGAGAGACTATTCATGCTTCTGATGATAAAAATATGCTAATTAAATATTTCTCTGAAAGAAAAAAATTATAAAAAAAAAAAAAAAAAAAAACTCAAATCATCTGTGGTCTGGCGGACCCCCTGCGCCCCCTGGCCGACCACTGCTTTAGTGGTTCGCTCTGCAGCGACCTACTGGCTAGAGAGGAGGTCCGTGAGGTCACAGAGTGTTAGAGAGGATGTCTTGTGAGGTCACAGAGTGTTAGAGAGGATGTCCCATGAGGTCACAGAGTGTTAGAGAGGATGTCTCGTGAGGTCACAGAGTGTTAGAGAGGATGTCTCGTGAGGTCACAGAGTGTTAGAGAGGATGTCTCGTGAGGTCACAGAGTGTTAGAGAGGATGTCTCGTCAGGTCACAGAGTGTTAGAGAGGATGTCTCGTCAGGTCACAGAGTGTTAGAGAGGATGTCTCGTCAGGTCACAGAGTGTTAGAGAGGATGTCTCGTGAGGTCACAGAGTGTTAGAGAGGATGTCTCGTGAGGTCACAGAGTGTTAGAGAGGATGTCCCGTGAGGTCACAGAGTGTTAGAGAGGATGTCCCATGAGGTCACAGAGTGTTAGAGAGGATGTCTCGTGAGGTCCACAGAGTGTTAGAGAGGATGTCTTGTGAGGTCACAGAGTGTTAGAGAGATGTCATGAGGTCACAGAGTGTAGAGAGGATGTCTCGTGAGGTCACAGAGTGTTAGAGAGGATGTCTCGTAAGTCACAGAGTGTTAGAGAGGATGTCCCGTGAGGTCACAGAGTGTTAGAGAGGATGTCTTGTGAGGTCACAGAGTGTTAGAGAGGATGTCCATGAGGTCACAGAGTGTTAGAGAGGATGTCTCGTCAGGTCACAGAGTGTTAGAGAGGATGTCTCGTGAGGTCACAGAGTGTTAGAGAGGATGTCTCGTGAGGTCACAGAGTGTTAGAGAGGATGTCTCGTCAGGTCACAGAGTGTTAGAGAGGATGTCTCGTGAGGTCACAGAGTGTTAGAGAGGATGTCTCGTGAGGTCACAGAGTGTAGAGAGGATGTCCCGTGAGGTCACATAGTGTTAGAGAGGATGTCCCGTGAGGTCACAGAGTGTTAGAGAGGATGTCTCGTGAGGTCACAGAGTGTTAGAGAGGATGTCTTGTGAGGTCACAGAGTGTTAGAGAGGATGTCCTGTGAGGTCACAGAGTGTTAGAGAGGATGTCTCGTGAGGTCACAGAGTGTTAGAGAGGATGTCTCGTGAGGTCACAGAGTGTTAGAGAGGATGTCTCGTGAGGTCACAGAGTGTTAGAGAGGATGTCTCGTGAGGTCACAGAGTGTTAGAGAGGATGTCTCGTCAGGTCACAGAGTGTTAGAGAGGATGTCTCGTCAGGTCACAGAGTGTTAGAGAGGATGTCTCGTCAGGTCACAGAGTGTTAGAGAGGATGTCTCGTCAGGTCACAGAGTGTTAGAGAGGATGTCTCGTCAGGTCACAGAGTGTTAGAGAGGATGTCTCGTGAGGTCACAGAGTGTTAGAGAGGATGTCTCGTGAGGTCACAGAGTGTTAGAGAGGATGTCCCGTGAGGTCACAGAGTGTTAGAGAGGATGTCTCGTGAGGTCAGAGTGTTAGAGAGGATGTCCCGTGAGGTCACAGAGTGTTAGAGAGGATGTCTCGTGAGGTCACAGAGTGTTAGAGAGGATGTCTCGTGAGGTCACAGAGTGTTAGAGAGGATGTCTCGTCAGGTCACAGAGTGTTAGAGAGGATGTCTCGTCAGGTCACAGAGTGTTAGAGAGGATGTCTCGTGAGGTCAGAGTGTTAGAGAGGATGTCCCGTGAGGTCACAGAGTGTTAGAGAGGATGTCTCGTGAGGTCACAGAGTGTTAGAGAGGATGTCTCGTCAGGTCACAGAGTGTTAGAGAGGATGTCTCGTGAGGTCACAGAGTGTTAGAGAGGATGTCTCGTGTGGTCACAGAGTGTTAGAGAGGATGTCTCGTGAGGTCACAGAGTGTTAGAGAGGATGTCTCGTGAGGTCACAGAGTGTTAGAGAGGATGTTTTGTGACATCACAGAGTGTTAGAGAGGATGTCCCGTGAGGTCACAGAGTGTTAGAGAGGATGTCTCGTGAGGTCACAGAGTGTTAGAGAGGATGTCCCATGAGGTCACACAGAGTGTTAGAGAGGATGTCTCGTCAGGTCACAGAGTGTTAGAGAGGATGTCTCGTCAGGTCACAGAGTGTTAGAGAGGATGTCTCGTGAGGTCACAGAGTGTTAGAGAGTATGTCTCGTCAGGTCACAGAGTGTTAGGGAGGATGTCTCGTCAGGTCACAGAGTGTTAGAGAGGATGTCTCGTGAGGTCACAGAGTGTTAGAGAGGACGTCTCGTGAGGTCACAGAGTGTTAGAGAGGATGTCTCGTGAGGTCAGAGAGTGTTAGAGAGGATGTCTCGTCAGGTCACAGAGTGTTAGAGAGGATGTCTCGTGAGGTCACAGAGTGTTAGAGAGGATGTCTCGTGAGGTCACAGAGTGTTAGAGAGGACGTCCCGTGAGGTCACAGTGTTAGAGAGGATGTCTCGTCAGGTCACAGAGTGTTAGAGAGGATGTCTCGTGAGGTCACAGAGTGTTAGAGAGGATGTCTCGTGAGGTCACAGAGTGTTAGAGAGGATGTCTCGTGAGGTCACACAGTGTTAGAGAGGATGTCTCGTGAGGTCACAGAGTGTTAGAGAGGATGTCTCGTGAGGTCACACAGTGTTAGAGAGGATGTCTCGTGAGGTCACAGAGTGTTAGAGAGGATGTCTCGTGAGGTCACAGAGTGTTAGAGAGGATGTCTCGTGAGGTCACAGAGTGTTAGAGAGGATGTCTCGTCAGGTCACAGAGTGTTAGAGAGGATGTCTCGTGAGGTCACAGAGTGTTAGAGAGGATGTCTCGTGAGGTCACAGAGTGTTAGAGAGGATGTCTCGTCATGTCACACCTACTGTCTCCAGAGACGCCTCAAATGATTGACCTTACATTTACATTTAGTCATATAGCTGAACGCTTTGATCCAAAGCGACTTACACGTTCTGTATGACAATTCAACAGGAAGGGTACAACTCGCAGTACGTACCCAGGACCCTCTCAGGTTATTATCAGGTTATATATTAGATTAGATTTAGAGAGAGTCGGCTGAATGTTTCAATGTCACAATGGTGAGTGCCTTTTGAAAGCTACTAATGGCCCATTTTGAATGGAACGTGGAAATTACATTTAGAGGTGGTGCGATTGCATACATTTGTATGTTTGTATGTTTGAGTTTGTATGTTTGTTTGTATGTTTGTTTGTATGTTTGGTGTGTATGTTTGTTTGTATGTTTGTATGTTTGTATGTTTGTTTGTATGTTTGTTTGTATGTTTGTTTGTATGATTGGTGTGTATGTTTGTTTGTATGTTTGGTGTGTATGTTTGTTTTGTATGTTTGTATGTTTGTATGTTTGTTTGTATGTTTGTTTGTATGTTTGTTTGTATGATTGTTTGTATGTTTGTATGTTTGTTTGTATGTTTGTTTGTATGTTTGTTTGTATGATTGTTTGTATGTTTGTATGTTTGTTTGTATGTTTGTTTGTATGTTTGTTTGTATGATTGTATGTTTGTTTGTATGTTTGTTTGTATGATTGTTTGTATGATTGTTTGTATGTTTGTTTGTATGTTTGTTTGTATGTTTGTTTGTATGATTGTTTGTATGTTTGTTTGTATGTTTGTTTGTATGATTGTATGTTTGTTTGTATGTTTGTTTGTATGATTGTTTGTATGATTGTTTGTATGATTGTTTGTATGATTGTTTGTATGATTGTTTGTATGTTTGTATGTTTGTTTGTATGTTTGTATGTATGATTGTTTGTATGTTTGTTTGTATGTTTGTTTGTATGTTTGTTTGTATGTTTGTTTGTATGATTGTTTGTATGATTGTTTGTATGATTGTTTGTATGTTTGTATGTTTGTTGTACGTTTGTATGATTGTATGTTTGTTTGTATGTTTGTTTGTATGATTGTATGTTTGTTTGTATGTTTGTTTGTATGATTGTTTGTATGATTGTTTGTATGTTTGTTTGTATGTTTGTTTGTATGTTTGTTTGTATGATTGTTTGTATGTTTGTTTGTATGTTTGTTTGTATGATTGTATGTTTGTTTGTATGTTTGTTTGTATGATTGTTTGTATGATTGTTTGTATGATTGTTTGTTGATTGTTTGTATGGTTGTTTTGTATGTTTGTATGTTTGTTTGTATGTTTGTATGTATGATTGTTTGTATGTTTGTTTGTATGTTTGTTTGTATGTTTGTTTGTATGTTTGTTTGTATGATTGTTTGTATGATTGTTGGTATGATTGTTTGTATGTTTGTATGTTTGTTTGTATGTTTGTATGTATGATTGTTTGTATGTTTGTTTGTATGTTTGTTTGTACGTTTGTTTGTATGTTTGTTTGTATGTTTGTTTGTATGTTTGTTTGTATGTTTGTTTGTATGTTTGTTTGTATGCCTGCGTTGTATTTTGGAATGTTTCAACTCGAGGCACGATGCGAACATGTGGGCGTGTCTTCACAATCAATAAGACAGGATAATACATTTAATAAATAAAAACCCACAAAGCCCACGGGACGTCACTGAACCTCCCTCATCATCTTCATGTCATGTCACTGCCCTCCCTCTCTCCTCCATATGACTTCCATCTACCTTATACCTGTATATATCTCCATAAGAGAGAGAGAGAGAGAGAGAGAGAGAGAGAGAGAGAGAGAGAGAGAGAGAGAGAGGGAGAGGAGAGAGAGAGAGAGAGAGAGAGAGAGAGAGAGAGAGAGAGAGAGAGAGAGAGAGAGAGAGAGAGAGAGAGAGAGAGAGAGAGAGAGAGAGAGAGAGGATATCTCTCCGGTGACCAAACGTGGTCTGACCTCTCCTTGACCTCTCCTAAAATTGAACAGCTGAATATTAGCAACTTAATTTAAGCCGGTTCCCCAAAGGGCTCTGAAGGGCAATGTCAACCTTATTCAATGTCTGTATTTCCTCCTCCTCCTCCTCTCCTCCTCCTCCTCCTCCTCCTCCTCCTCCTCTCCTCCTCCTCCTCCTCCTCCTCCTCTTCCTCATCTTCCTCCTCCTCCTCCACCTCCTCCTCCTCCTCTTCCTCTCTCCTCCTCCTCTCTCTCCCTCCTCCTCCTCCTCCTCCTCCTCCTCCACCTCCTCCTCCCCCTCCTCCTCCTCCTCCTCCTCATCATCTTCCTCCTCCTCCTCCACCCTACTCCTCCTCCTCCTCTCTCCTCCTCTCTCCTCCCCCTCCTCCCCCTCCTCCTCCTCCTCCTCCTCGCTTCCTCCTCCTCCTCCTCCACCTCCTCCTCCTCCTCCTCCTTCTCCTCCTCCTCCTCTCTCCTCCTCTCTCCTCAATCTCATCTCCATGTAATTCTACTTTTACCTCTGCATAACAAGTACAGTGCAAGAGAGAGAGAGAGAGAGAGAGAGAGAGAGAGAGAGAGAGAGAGAGAGAGAGAGACAGAGAGAACAAGAACAAGGGAGAGGAAGAGAGAGACATAGACAGAGAGAAATAAAGAGAGGGAGGAGAGAGTAAGAGAGAGAGAGAGAGAGCCAAAGGGGAAGAGAGAGAGAGAACTAGAGAGAGGAAGAGTGAAAGACAAAGAGATAGAGAGAGAGGGAGGCAGTGGAAGCAAGAGAGAGAGAGAGAGAGAGTATAGGTGATGAAGATAGATTATTGGCTAATCATGGCATTATAATTGAGACAGCCTTGAAGCGATAGACTGGTAGATTGGCAGCTCCCTCTGCGCCTGGAGACATGTGTTACAGTGTATTTCCTGTCTGTTGCTATGGGAACAGCTTGGGCCCGGTGTATTTCTGTCTGTTGCTACGGGAACCATAGATATATATAGAACACTAGATAGCTTGGCCGCGCTGCCGGCCAATGGAGAGCGACGTCACTGAACCGCCGCCCATCTTGGGAGGGTAAGCCTTGAGTGAGAGTGAGTGAGCTGCACAGACAAACATACTCATAACTCGCTGAAATATTGACGGATTTACAAACGGTTTGGTTTATTACAAGCATTATTAACGTGGCTATGATTCAAGCGGTTTGTAAAAAAAAAACATCCCTCTCTTTATTTCTCTCTGTCTATGTCTCTCTCTTCCTCTCCCTTGTTCTTGTTCTCTCTCTCTCTCTCTCTACATCTTTGATGTTTATAGCAAACCAACCTGTTTGTAAATCCGTCAATATTTCAGCGAGTTATGAGTATTTTTGTCTGTGCAGCTCACTCACTCTCACTCAAGGCTAACTGGAGCAAGATGGCGGCGGTTCAGTGACGCTGGTGACTCCGCCTTAAGCTATCTAGTGTTCTATAGATATCTATGACGGGAACAGCTTGTATTTCTTGTCAGTTATTGCCCCGTTTCTATTAGGTACAGCATATTTAATTAGTATTGTTTCAGTGTCAAGTATCATTTCAGTATTAACCTCTTAACCACTTAAGCATCGGCAAAAAACGGGGCTAGTTGCTTAATTTTTTTTGACGACTGTAATAAGTAATTTGCGATTTATTATACGTTATACTTATAGCACATGCATGCGTCTGGTCTCTTTTGAAAGGTAACATTCTGAAGTTGATGTTGTTGAAGACAATCACTTTGAGTGCTACTGAAATAGAGTGACAGAGGTTTGAACACACTGAAGTAATAGTTTTGTGTACTCACATTTCTGTGTACTTTGTTGCCAGATGCCTGTTTTTATGTTCCGGCTGTGATGGTAGGAGCTGGAAAACATAACGGTTCCATCGCCTGAAGTCTTATGTAGTAGAGGTCCAGAATATAATAGAGTACAGAAATGCATCTACAGTACAATCAAGTGTATTAAAAGGCTAAGGTGAAGAGGTCCAATATATATATATATTTAGAGCTGGGCCGTTAACGGCGTTAACGTGCTGCGTTAACGCTATACTAGTATCGCGCGATAATATAATTAACGCATTAATCTAAAAAAAAAAAAAAAAACGTTTTTTTTTTTTTTTTTTTTTTTTTACCTTTATTTACCCAGGGTAGGTTCGCTGAGCACAGATGCTCTTTTTCAGGAACGCCCTGCTTCACATTCACACAGTTCCATTCACACCTGGGAGCTGCCCAGTACAACCACAGTTGACACCATTGGCCACTGAGCAACTCCACTGGAGCAGTTGATTCAAGCCATGTCACATAGTTCAAGTTTGAAATTATTCTTTCTGTTTTGCTCCTGAGAGTGCTAGATACTGTACTGTACTGGTAATATTATTTATTTGTGTTAACTTCTGAATAAAACAACTTATTAAACACAAGTACATCTTATTGAACATTATTTTGATATTTCATTACCAATTATCATAGCAAAACAGCTTTTTCAAACAGTCTGTAATGCATTTTGGAAACGGGAGATGGGCTCATGGTGTAATGGGCCACCTGACCTGAGAAACATAAGGAGGAAAGAAAAAGTAAGGACTTACTTCTGGTCATTATTTGGGTAGAACACACATATTTTGAATGCCTTCGGCAGGTTTTTTTTTTTTTTTTTTAGCCATTTTAATCTAGATTAATCTAGATTAAATCCAGGATTGCAGATAGATTAATCTAGATTAAAAAAATTTATCTATGCCCACCTCTAATATTTATATATTGGAAGAGTATATTTATGAGACAGTATATTTTGTACATATGTAACGGTTGCGACAACGTCACCTCAAACTTCGAACGCCACGGGCAACAACACAGACCACTATACCAAGAGGTCATTCATAGTGTAACACCCAACAAGAATGTGAAACAACTATTAGTATTGGGTTAGAGTTGTTTTATTCCCACTAACGTTAATGTTAGATTGCTATCTGAGAAAGTTACTATGCTATCTAGGGCTGCAACGATTAGTCGACATAATCGACGACGTCGATCATAAAAACTTGTCGACGCAAAATTTTTGCGTCGATTAGTCATAATTTTTTTTTTTTTCTTTATAATTTTTTTTTTTTTTTGCGCTACCTATCTTTGTGAAAGTGGCTTCTCAGCTCTGGTCCAGCTGAAGACAAAGCAGAGGAACAGATTGGACATTGAGCATGACCTCAGAGTTGCTTTGTCTACCATCACCCCAGACTTTGAGACTCTTTGTCAGGAGCAAACAACATCCCCAGTTATCCCATTAGTTCCCTGGGATGTTAAGCTAAGAAGTCTGCTTATTGAAGATATAATGCTTGTTTGCAAGGTTTGCTGGAGCCACTTCATCCAGAAGGGCACACCCCGGTCAGAGAGCGGACGCAGACACAGAGAACAGTCCTTTCGTATTTTATTAAGGATTCTGTTGTTGAGTGATATGCTTCCATCCAGGTCATAGGGCTGGATGGAGCAATCAAAGATTGAGTGAGTGGTATTCTGCAACAGATAAGCAGAACACACAATAATTAACAGAGGTACATACTTATTAATCATAACCTGAACACACACAGCAAAAGATGCTATCTAGCATATTAGCATTGGCCGCATGGACCAAACATAACAAGTAATCGGCAGAATGCACACAACTGAAAAGATGCTATCTAGCATATTAGCATTGGCCGCATGGACCAAACATAACAAGTAATCGGCAGAATGCACACAACTGAAAAGATGCTATCTAGCATATTAGCATTGGCCGCATGGACCAAACATAATGCACACAACTGAAAAGATGCTATCTAGCATATTAGCATTGGCCGCATGGACCAAACATAATGCACACAACTGAAAAGATGCTATCTAGCATATTAGCATTGGCCGCATGGACCAAACATAATGCACACAACTGAAAAGATGCTATCTAGCATATTAGCATTGGCCGCATGGACCAAACATAATGCACACAACTGAAAAGATGCTATCTAGCATATTAGCATCGGCCGCATGGACCAAACATAACAAGTAAATGGCAGAATGCAATGGCATCCAGAACACACAACTGAAGAGATGCTATAGCATTATTGGCATTAGCATAGCTCAATTAGCAGCATGAATTAACACAACGTAGCAAACCAAATCATAGTCACATGCATGTCACAGCATCTCAACACATAAGGCAGGCTACATATGACATGTATCTATCATTACCATAGGCACTATATTTGTAGGCTATTGGTGACTTACTTAGTTCATGAATGCACTCTCTCACTGGGAAAGCAGACAGCAATGGAACACATGGGCGGCAAGATGGCCGCTGTATTTAAACTAGAGCTGGGCCGTTAACGGCGTTAACGTGCTGCGTTATCGCGAGACTAGTATCGCGCGATAATATAATTGACGCCGTTAATCTTTTTCTCAACGTTGGGTCTGTATTGTCCTTAAATATTTGCCGTAGTTCCCAGCTGTGGTACCAGGAAGTGATTGCACTACCGGAGCTGTAGTCAGAATAATGTGTTAAACTAAAGTAGTGGTCCGGTAATCATTGTTATACAGGTGAGGTTAAGAAGTCCTCAGGATATAACACAATTCGGCGATGAGGACGTCTGAATCTGCGCAATGCAAGAAAGAAGAAGTCCGTTGAGAGCTTTGTTTCCATTATTAACGTTAGCTTAGCGAGTTAGCATGTTAGCTCACGTTACTCTGGCGGCACTTGAAAACATCTACAAGAGGAGGAAATCCACTTTACACACTAAAGGAAGGATCGACTGGACTATCGTGAGTGTTTACAACAGAAATGGCTTGGGTTATTGGAAATATTGGACCGTTTGATGACAATGTAGCCCCTTTCGTGACTGTGATGCACGGAGTGAATCCACAGTCACTTGCTCCTCAATAGGAAACTAACCTAGATTTACCATGAAGGACTGGTTCTGGCTGAACCGTTCGTTATAGAAGAATCACAGAGACGTTTCAAAGGTGCTCACAGTTGCACAAGGGTTTCGGACAGAGATACGGGATGGTTTGAAAGCTAATAAACATTTTAAATAATTTTTATAAACTGCTCAAAACGGCATTATTTTTAGAGATCTCGCCTCCCGAATGTCCATAGGGTTAGGGTGGTCCATAACTTTGGTGCATAATTTGCAAGGTTTATTTTAGGCTTTTAGGTGAAAAGGGTTAGGGTTAATCCCAAACAATACTGCATCCTAATTAATCATCACACTTGCATATATCAATCCGTAACAAAACAAAGTGAACGATAACGTCTACAACGTCAACCTATCAGAAGGGTAATTGGGTAATCAAGCTCCGACCACTTTTTAGCTCGAGCGAGGGAAGCAAAGCCTGTGATTGGAGGGTGAAGACAAAAAGAGGTCTAGCTTGAGATAGGTCCATTTGTAAAAGAGTTACTACCAAAAAAAAGTTATATATTACTCAGTAACACATAATCCCAACTGCTGACCCTTTATTAATCCAATTTAATCCTATTTCTGTAACGCCGTCACACGTGATTGGCTGTTAGAGAACCTGAGTGGTGACCGACACTCCCTGCCACGCCCCCAAAAGTACAAACACAAGATAGTCAGTACGGTGATGTGAGTCTCTAGTTCTCAAGTCCCGAGTTATGACAGTGATAACTCTGGCAGCAGATCCGGCCGCCCGAGCCCTTTGTTGTAGAGCCTGATGGCTGCCGGTATAAAGGACCGGCCCAGGCGGTTTGTGGTGTGTCAGGGGGGGGATGAGTCTTAGGCTGAACGTGCTCTTCATTCTGTCTAGCTCCTCATAGAGGGGGTGAGAGGGGCTCTCTCTCCAGGAGGGCTTCTAGCTTCCTGAGGAAGGGATACAAGTGGCTCCTGTCAATATCAACGATGAGAGGAAGTCCTGAGAGTCCTGTTGCTGTCAAGTCCAGTCATACAGAGAGAGGGACGGAGAGAGAGAGAGAGAGAGAGAGAGAGAGAGAGAGAGAGAGAGAGAGAGAGAGAGAGAGAGAGAGAGAGAGAGATAAGACAGACAGGAGATGAGGTCCTTTAGCGTCGAGGACCCATGTTTGACCCCCCCCCCCCCCCCCAATACAATATCGTCCTTGGTGAGTTAGTCACCAAGGCAACAGAGAGGAGGGTAAATCGCAGTGGAGACTGCCCTAGGACGTGTCGTGCATGAGAATATCAAGCCCCTCCCACTGACACCACTGCCCCATCTGTGGCCGGGCACACACACACAGCACACACACACACACACACACACACACACACACGCACACACACACACACACACACACACACACAGACACACACACACACACACACACAGACACACACACACACAGACACACACACACACACACACACACACACACACACAGACACACATACACACACACGCACACGCACACGCACACGCACACACACACACACACACACACACACACACACACACACACACACACACACACACACACACACGCACACACACACACACACACACACACACACACACACACACACACACACACACACACACACACACACACACACACACACACACACACACACACACACACACACACACACACACACACACACACACACAGCACTGAATGCCATCAGTGAGTCGTTGACGTGAAGATGAAGAGCCACTGATTAACTCTGTGTTGTCACACATGGGATCATCTCTCCAGACCAGATACAGAGAGAGAGAGAGTAGAGCAGGGGTCTCAAACTGGCGGCCCGCGGGCCAATTGCGGCCCGCGGGATGATATTTTGCGGCCCCCTACTGGACATCAAAGTGTAGTGTTAATGCGGCCCGTGCACTACTGTTTGCCGAGTCGTTGCGCGAGAGTTGGAAGTTTTATTTATTTGATCACTTGTAGGCTACCATAGCGCAGGCTCATGACAGCAACGTTATGTTAGTGACTTGGTTGAAACGTGATTCCGGAGTGATATCAAGTAAAGTGGAAGCAAATGCATTCTCGCTATCTCTCTCCTCTGCGAGCAGTGCTCTGCATGTCTGTCCGGCTGCACTGCCACTGTCTGTCTGTGTACGGGTCTGGTCCAATCACATTCGCGTCCCGTCAGCGTTTCCCCCCCTCACCCACAGTCTGCGAATCAAGAATAGGAAAAGCAAGAGCACCATTCAACATGGTAAACAACATAATGGAAAACCCGAAACATCAAACTCAACACCAAGCTCAAAATCTTCAACTGCAACGTCAAATCCGCGCTGCTATATGGCTCTAAAACCTGGAAAACCTAACATCATCAATAAACTGCAGACCTTCGTCAACCATTGTCTGAGACGTTTCCTCGGGATCTTCTGGCCAAACACAATCACCAACATCGAGCTGTGGGCATGCACCGAGCAAGAACCAGTGGAGGTCCAGCTGACCAGGAGAACATGGAGCTGGACTGGGCACACACTTCGAAGACACAAAACCGCAATAACTAAACAGGCATTAACCTGGAACCCACAAGGCAAGCGAGGCAGAGGAAGACCCAAAAACACCTGGAGAAGAGACACTGAGCAGGAACTCAAGAAGAGGGGACTGATGTGGAAACAGCTGGAGAGGATGCCTCAAGACGACGGGGTGGAAACTCTTCATCAATGTTCCCAAAGTAAAGTAACCATGTTGTGGCAAAACCAAGTTACCAAGAAATCCAAGAAAATCTACTTCCTGAATTGTTTGAATTGAAACCTTGTTGTACTTCCTGTTTGGGCTGGTCATGGACCAATCAAAGGATGTGTGGGCTGGTCATGGACCAATCAAAGGATGTGTGGGCTGGTCATGCACCAATCAAAGGATGTTTGGGCTGGTCATGCACCAATCAAAGGATGTGTGGGCTGGTCATGCACCAATCAAAGGATGTGTGGGCTGGTCATGCACCAATCAAAGGATGTTTGGGCTGGTCATGGACCAATCAAAGGATGTTTGGGCTGGTCATGCACCAATCAAAGGATGTGTGGGCTGGTCATGGACCAATCAAAGGATGTTTGGGCTGGTCATGGACCAATCAAAGGATGTTTGGGCTGGTCATGCACCAATCAAAGGATGTTTGGGCTGGTCATGGACCAATCAAAGGATGTTTGGGCTGGTCATGCACCAATCAAAGGATGTTTGGGCTGGTCATGCACCAATCAAAGGATGTTTGGGCTGGTCATGCACCAATCAAAGGATGTTTGGGCTGGTCATGGACCAATCAAAGGATGTTTGGGCTGCTCATGCACCAATCAAAGGATGTTTGGGCTGGTCATGCACCAATCAAAGGATGTGTGGGCTGGTCATGCACCAATCAAAGGATGTTTGGGCTGGTCATGGACCAATCAAAGGATGTTTGGGCTGGTCATGCACCAATCAAAGGATGTGTGGGCTGGTCATGGACCAATCAAAGGATGTTTGGGCTGGTCATGCACCAATCAAAGGATGTTTGGGCTGGTCATGGACCAATCAAAGGATGTTTGGGCTGGTCATGGACCAATCAAAGGATGTTTGGGCTGGTCATGGACCAACCAAAGGATGTTTGGGCTGGTCATGCACCAATCAAAGGATGTTTGGGGCTGGTCATGGACCAATCAAAGGATGTGTGGGCTGGTCATGCACCAATCAAAGGATGTTTGGGCTGGTCATGCACCAATCAAAGGATGTGTGGGCTGGTCATGCACCAATCAAAGGATGTGTGGGCTGGTCATGCATCAATCAAAGGATGTTTGGGCTGGTCATGGACCAATCAAAGGATGTTTGGGGCTGGTCATGGACCAATCAAAGGATGTTTGGGCTGGTCATGGACCAATCAAAGGATGTTTGGGCTGGTCATGCACCAATCAAAGGATGTTTCAACCAGACAGGAGGGCAGCCAATGGCGTGACCCCAACACAGCGCGGGGGTCCTCTGTTATCTCTCGTTAACGCAGACAAGCCCTTTTTCTTCTCTTTTTCTCTTAGACGCCGGCCTCGTCCACAGCACTGAGCCAATCACGTCAAGGTCACACGAGCAGCTCACTTGTTTGTCCAATTACATCACAGGCTGCTCCCCGGGTCTCCGAGCAGAACGCAAGGTGAGCCTAATTGAGTATGGCTCCACTTTTATGCCCTTCCCTTCATGATGGAGCCCAGGATCAATGGAAGCTGCACACGTCTGCAAAAAACATTTTATCTTTTTTTTTTTTAACAGGATGCCGTGCTAAGAGAGGAGGGGAGAAAAAGAGGGAAAGAGGAAGGGGAGAAAAAAGGATAAATGTGCCCCCCCTTCCCCATGAGGTCTAGCTGAGGGAACGTGGAGCAGGACATGACAGGACTTTTAAACTGGTGGATCAACATGTCTCTCTCTCTCTCTCTCTCTCTCTCTCTCTCTCTCTCTCTCTCTCTCTCTCTCTCTCTCTCTCTCTCTCTCTCTCTCTCTCTCTCTCTCTCTCTCTCTCTCTCTGTCTCTCTCTCTCTCTCTCTCTCTCTCTCTCTCTACCCACTGGCCCACGACTGTATACGTCTCGGTGAGGAGAGGACAGGAAAGGAGAGGAAAGTCATCATTGACAGATACATTTTATATCTATTGCCTTTCTTTTGGTAGATGGATGTGGTGTGTGCGCGTGTGTGTGTGTTTGTGTGTGTGTGTGTGTGTGTGTGTGCGTGCGTGCGTGCGTGCGTGTGTGCGTGTGTGTGTGTGTGAGTGTGTGTGTGCGTGCGTACGTGCGTGCGTGCGTGTGTGCATGCGTGTGTGCGTGTGTGTGTGTGTGTGTACGTGTGTACGTGTGTACGTGCGTGCGTGCGTGTGTGCGTGTGTGCGTGTGTGCGGGGTGTGTGTGTGTGTGTGTAGTTATTGACACATCTCGTTTTGCTTCAGCTACAGGTGTCTTGAAAGAATATAAGCCGCTGACTTGGAACTCCTGGTCAATATCAACAGGGGTTGTTATCAATTCATGCAAATTCATAGATCCTGGAGGTGTAAAATGTAGCGATGCTGCTGAGACGTTTGCTGTAGTTTATTGAACAATTTGGTGGGAAAAAGAATCCTATTTCTACAAATTGTTATTCAATGTAGAAAAAGTTTTAACACTATATCTGGAGGGCATATTTCAGTTGATATATAAAGATTCTTGCATAAATGATCTATTTATCAGTGTATTTGATATATGAGTAATAACCCACAAATACTACAAAAGAAATATGGATAATAATAAGACTTGAATACAATGAATATACATTACAATCCCCATATAACAACAAGAACCCCCAAACGGAAACAAAAACTTAAAACATGGCAGACTTTTCCTTTGGACGGCAGGCGGCCGCGTTGATCCTCCCGCACGGCAGAGCGACGGGCTCCCAGCTGTCACTTCTCATTAAAACTCTGCTTATTCAGGTTGACTGGGATCAATTCATTACGGCTGAGAAGCCATTAGTTTGACACCAACCCCTCTCCCAAGTCCAGAACAATCATCCCGCCTAGTGCTTCATTAGCTGACTAAAATGTGTGGACCCCACCCCCCCCCTCAAGTTAAGGATGATCAGCGAGAGCGTCGGCTCGTCAATAAGCAAACTAATTACATCAATTAGAGAACGCAACGTCTGAGAAGCGATGACAAGAGAGAGACTATCCTTCAGCTCGATCAATGAGAGAGAGAGAGAGACAGAGAGAGAGAGAGAGATAGATAGAGAGAGAGAGAGAGAGAGAGAGAGAGAGAGAGAGAGAGAGAGAGAGAGAGAGAGAGAGAGAGAGAGAGAGAGAGAGAGAGAGAGAGAGAGAGAGAGAGAGAGAGGGGAGAGAGAGAGAGAGAGAGAGAGAGAAAGAGAGAGAGAGAGATAGAGAGAGAGAGAGATTCTCCGCACCCAACGGAAAACGCCAAATAATGCATGCAGAGCAGAACTAGGAAGATACCCACTAATCATCAAATTCCACAATCACCTAAAACAGGGGTCAGCAACCTTTTGGACATGGAGTGCCTGTTTGAAATATAGTTGTAACTAGTGTGCCTCAACAATATTCCATGCATCGTAAAAAAAAATTCTCATAATCAGGTATTTTTAATGATAGTTTTTACATTATTACATCATTTTTGTTATTGTTATTATTAACAATATTATTATGATGGTTGTATCAACCCTAAATCTGAGTTGGGGGGGGGGGGGAATGCAATGCAGACAAACAGCTGCATACAGTGCGACCATTTCACTCACAGTTGCCCATTCATTTTTGGACACATCACACACCATCGGTGTGTGTACTGTATGTGTGCTGTCATAGCTCCACCTACAGGCCTAATGGAGAACACCAGGAGACACCAGGATGTGAATGGAGGGTGAATGTGAGGTATATCGTGTAAATAAGTTTTGATTGATCGCAAGACTACACTGTAAAAAAAACAATAATAATAAGTGACCAGAACTTAAAAATATTGAGTTCAGTTACTGTGCATTAAGGTTTTCAGTTTTCAGTTTTCAATCCATAATAAGTTAACAGAAAAATAAGTACACAACCACATTATTTCAACCTAATAAAACTATGTTTATTGTCATTGTTTTAAGAACACAAGTTGACTTGGTAATACTCACTTTTGAGTAAAATTTTTTACCATGTGCAATGTTCAATGAAATAGAAAAATAAATAATAAAATGTGTTGATTAATCCCACTGGTCACAGTGGTGACCGTAATAATGTTTTTGTTATAAGGCTCTGCAAATGTTACTGAATGATGTAGCAATGTATTTCCAGCTAAATTGAAATAATAAACAAATAAATAGGGTCTCAATTAAATGTGTGGTAGTAAAAAGAACCTGTGGGAGGATTTCAACAAGATAAATGCGACAACAGTGGAAAATATTTCACTATAATATTCAAAGCAAAAAAATAAAAATAAAAAATAAATTATATATATATATATTTTTTTTTATTTTTTTTTTATGCTGTCCCCTGTGCCTATGAAAATGCCCCTGCGTGCCTATGCAGGCACGCGTGCCTAGGGTTGCCTATCCCTGACCTAAAAGAAAGCGACCTAGACACACTCCACAACATAGCCCTCACCCACAGAGAGACCCTCGATAGATGCCCACTCAGCCAGATGGTTCTGGGACTCTGCTCACAAACACAAGCAGAGCCACCAGACAGAAACCACACTGGACTAAATCAAATTATAAGAAAACAAAAAGAAAACTATCTGACACATTGGAAAGAAACAACCCAAAACCAGAGCAAATCGAAATGCTATTTGGCCCTAAACAGAGAGTACACAGTGGCAGAATACCTGAGCACTGTGACTGACCCAATACTAAGAAGATCCTTGACTAGGTACAGACTCAGCGAGCACAGCCTAGCCATTGAGAAAGGCTGCCATAGGCAGACCTGGCTCCCAAGCGAAGACAGACTATGCACCCACTGCACACAAGATGAGGTGGAAACCGAGCTCCACTTCTTAACAACCCTGCCCACTATACCAAGACATCAGAGACATATACTTCCCACAAATTGCAAACACCCAAAGAGACTTTGAAAACATGGACAATAACTCAAAACTCCCATACCTACTGGAGAAATACAAGAATGTGCAAACACAGCAGCAATATGTGTGAGCTGCTGTGACAAGAAAAGGACATCCAATGGAATACAACCACCATAAAGACTGTACAAGAAATTCCGTCTGTAATGTACTGATTTCTTTTGTTTTCTCTGTTGTTTTGTTTTGTTTGGCTTTGGCAATGTAAACGTATGTTTCCCATGTCAATACAGCCCATTTGAATTCAATTGAATTGAATTGAGAGAGAGAGAGAGAGAGAGAGAGGAGAGAGAGAGAGAGAGAGGAGAGAGAGAGAGAGAGAGAGAGAGAGAGAGAGAGAGAGAGAGAGAGAGAGAGAGAGAGAGAGAGAGAGAGAGAGAGAGAGAGAGAGAGGAGAGCGGGAGAGATAGAGAGAACAGAGAGAGAGAGAGAGAGAGAGAGAGAGAGAGAGAGAGAGAGAGAGAGAGAGAGAGAGAGAGAGAGAGAGATTTTTTTTGATTTTTTAAAGTACTTTATTTTGTACTGTATGATAAAATCTTTACAACAAGCCTTTTGTGAGGTTCGCCTTTTCCCTTGACCTTTAATTCCCTGTCTCCTCACCTCACTAGCCCCCACCCTCGCGTTCGTTTTGCTCTCGTTTGCTCTTCAGCAGCCACACCCCTTGGACTACCTGTCATTATGTGTTTGATTGGTCTGGTGCCGAACCACACACTTCTAGTTAAAGTATCAATTACCTTCACGCACCTGATGTGTATTCTAATTAGCACCCCTTTGGGCTTTAAGTACCTCGCTCTTCCCCCTCTAGCCTTGTCGGGTCGTTCCGTATCATATCTCTATCACCAAGACTCCTTCTCTGTCTAGAGGCTCCTACGGGAGTTTCTGTTTCTGTCTGTTATGCTGTTTTCATCTCCGGCGTGAGATGCGCTCTAACCTTCGCCTCCTGTCGCCGTTTGCCTGGAGAGAGACACTGGACTGCGCTCTCTAAACTTCCACGGGAGGTATTCCAGTGTTCCACTTCAGACCTCCGCGCAGCAGACGCCGCTCTTCACTCCAGACGCGCATCCAGACGCGCATCCAGACCTCCGCGCAGCAGACGCGCTCTTCACTCCAGACGCGCATCCAGACGCGCATCCAGACCTCCGAGCCTGACGGGCTCTTCACCCCAGACGCGCATCCAGACGCGCATCCAGACCTCCGCGCAGCAGACGCGCTCTTCACTCCAGACGCGCATCCAGACGCGCATCCAGACCTCCGCGCAGCAGACGCGCATCCAGACGCACTCCAGACGCGCATCCAGACCTCCGAGCCTGACGGGCTCTTCACCCCAGACGCGCATCCAGACGCACTCCAGACGCGCATCCTGACTCCGTGCCAGATGCGTTCTCCGTACCGGCGCGTACTCCAAACAGACGCGCACCACTCAGACCTCCGCTTGGACAACCCGTTCCCGGTAACGACGCGCCTCGCCCTGTTTGATTTTGCTCTCTTTACGCACAGCGCCTGGGTGAGTTTTGCAAGACTGTCTTTGACCCTATTCGTTTTTCGTGTGTGTTAAACACTGAAGAGATCCTGCTTTTTGTCAGACTGTCACTCACCCTGTGCCTGCTTTTTGGATTGTTCATTTGGGATAATATTTGCTTGAACATCGCTCACTGTGTGTATTCACCACCGAAGATATTATCACTTGGATTATTATTGGGACTTCGCTCACAGTGTGTATTAGCACCGAAGATATTATCACTTGGATTATTATTGGGACTTCGCTCACAGTGTGTATTAGCACCAAATATTCTATCACGTGGATTTGTTGTTGGGACATTACTCACAGTGTGTATTTACACCGAAGATTCAGTCACTTGGATTACTCTGTTTTGGGACAAGTCACTTCTCCTGTCACCTGCTCTGTTCCCAACTGTACTCTGAGCTAACCCGCTCCCTCTCTCCCTCTCGGTCCCGTTACCACCTCGGAGAGCTGCCGAGAGGATTCTGCAGAGCGGCTCTGACGTCCGCCGTCTGATTCCTCAGACGAACCATCCCGGGAGAAGCTGCAGAGCAGCAACATTCTTCTAATGCTTGTATCCCAGGCTTTGTCTGTTTTCTCTGTCCCTGTAAGCAGCTCCAGCCTTCGCCCTGTTCCGTCCTCCCTGTCCAGTCCGTCCAGTCCGTCTAGTCCTCCTAGTCATCCTAGTCCTCTCTCTCTAGTCCTTCCAGTCCTCCCTCTCCCCTGCCCGCCTCCGCGAGCCTCTGTCCCTGTTTCCCCTCTCTTGTCCTCCTAGCCCTCCTTGTCCAGTCATCCTAGTCCTCCTAGTCATCCCGTCCAGTCCTCCTAGTCCTCCCTGTTCCTGCCCTTGTCCCTTGCCCTGGTCCTGTTCCCTTAGCCTTCCCCTTAGCCAGCTCGCCTCTTAAAGGCACTGTGCCTATTTTCCCATTTCTGGTTTCCCTGAAATTTGTGTTCTCCCTTAAAGGGACAGTGCCGTTTTCTGTGTGTTTCAATAAATGCCCAGTTCTTGGCTTACTCTCATACCTGTCTTGTGTTGTGCGATTGGGGTCGGTTACAAACCATAACACCTTTAAAAGACTTTACATCTTCAAGATTAAAAAAAACAATACAAAAAAAAAAATAGAGCTTCACATATTCATAATGTTGTTAAAAACCAATTCATCATCAAAGACATCACAAATCACATTTCCATAACACCATTCCTGAGCAAAAGCCTCCAAATGTCCCATAGCTTTATAAAACCTGAACTCCAGCCAGACTCTAGCCTTCACATTACAGCACCACACTAAGGGCCCGCGTCCACCTGGCTCACAAAAACACTGATAGTGCGCCGGCAGCGCTGGCATGAAGCGCATCTTGTAGATGACAGAAAGAAATCTACAGCCATCCTTTTATCGTTTTTTCCGGCCGCGGTTTTGCACATATTATAGCATATTTTAATAACTTTATTGTATATTAATTATATATATATAGTTATTGCCTGACACCACAGTTCGCCGTTTGCTTTTTATTCGCTTTTTAGTAGTGTATTCGTGTAGTTATTATTATTAGTGTATTTGTGTTTTGTCGCGAATCTCAATGGCCCGACTACTGTGGGAGACAGCCAGACAGGCAGGCAGCTCCGGTGTCAGGTTACAAACAGAGTGGTAGATATGAATGGCTGTGATTGGTTGTCTGAAAATGAGCTCAGCGCATCGCTCTGAAAAGTTAAGAAAGTTTCAGCTTTCGGCCGCACAAAAAAGCTGAAAAAAGAAGCCGACTGCAGCGCACTTCCTATAGGCGGCGCATACGCTCTCTCCCCATTGGGATACATTGAAAAAAGACGCGTGCGGTCATAAAATATGAGGCAGGTGGACACGAGCCCTAACACTGCATCCTGGTCCGGTTTATCTTCCACTCTGTTTCTCCTGATTACATAAACTGCAAGCTTAGCTTCCCCCACCAGAAAATTAAGCAGTTGCCATTTTTTCTTATTGTCTTTTTTATATCCTGCTCCAAAAATATAACCAATAACAGAAAGGTTTCACCAAAAAGCCTAAAAACGTCGGTGAGCAGCTCAAACAGCCCTAAAAGCCTGTTACACTCTAAAAACGCATGAAAGAGAGAGAGAGAGAGAGAGAGAGAGAGAGAGAGAGAGAGGGAGAGAGAGAGAGAGAGTGTGCAAATGTGTGTGTGTGTGTGTGTGTGTGTGTGTGTGTGTGTGTGTGTGTGTGTGTGTGTGTGTGTGTGTGCGTGCGTGCGTGCGTGCGTGCGTGCGTGGGTGCGTGTGTGTGTGTGTGTGTGTGTGGGTGTGTGTGTGGGTGTGTGTGTGGGTGTGTGTGTGTGTGTGTTGTGCGTGCGTGCGTGCGTGCGTGCGTGCGTGCGTGCGTGTGTGTGTGTGTGTGTGTGTGTGTGTGTGTGTGCGTGCGTGCGTGCGTGCGTGCGTGCGTGTGTGTGTTGTGTGTGTGTGTGTGTGTGTGTGTGTGTGTGTGTGTGTGTGTGTGTGTGTGTGCGTGAGAGAGAGTGACCTTTAGGGTTGTGAGACCTTGCTGCCACAAGAGACGACACCATCTCGACAACAGTCATTAGCCTGTAACAGCCCCCTCAACACAGAGACACCAAGTAATCCAATAAAGAAGCACCCCCTCTCCTCTCTCCCTCCCTCTATCCCTCTCTCCCTGCTCTGCCTTTCTCTCTCCCTCTCTCCCATCCCTCCATCCGGCACCCCGGGCTGGCAGAGTGCCAGGAGGAAAGATTATCACAGATAGATGCGTGTCGAGGCGGAAAGGCAGCAAACGCTGGCATTTTGGAGAGAGAGAGTGAGAGAGAGAGAGAGAGAGAGAGAGAGAGAGAGAGAGAGAGAGAGAGAGAGAGAGAGAGAGAGAGAGAGAGAGAGAGAGAGAGAGTGA
>NW_028174287.1:30000-47996 GCF_963971535.1 Notolepis coatsorum | reverse complement strand
GGTTGAAGTGGCTCTGTATGTGTGCCCCCGCTAATGTAATTTCCCCTAACCCCGCACAGGGGTATGCAGACGATGTACAGGTTGCCTCATATCATGCGGCTGAAATAAACACCATGCTCTCCAGAACCGACTCCTTTTTGGAGTGGTCTGGATTAGAGGTTAAGGATTCAAAATGTGCAGTGTTTTATGAAAGGCGGAGTGGGGGAAACCGTTGGTATCACTCAAGCACAGACACATTACCTGCATTCACAATTGGCAATAAACCCATTACAGTCTATTCACGTCATCAGACATACACATACCTGGGTCACAAGTTTAATGTGGCAGGTGAGTGGCAAGAACAGGTCGATGAAATCATCTCTGAATACACCAGCAGACTTGATTTAATTCATGCATCACCACTTCCACTGCCCGCCTCTCTTGGTTTAACGTTGAAAATAGATTGTCTTTTAATATACTTGTGCTGTTCAAGTTGGTCATGAGCAGTAAAACTCCTGTTTTTATACATAATCAGATTGTTTTTAGTAATACTGTGCACGAGCATTACACTAGAGGTTCCAGTAGTGGGCAGCTTGAATTGCCAGGTCCTAGAACCAGCGCTTTGGGGAGATCTTTTATTTTTAGAGCATTAACTCTGTGGAATGGCCTGCCTCGGAACCTCTGCTGCATTTACAGTAGATTCACTTTTAAAAAGAATCTTAAATAGTTTTTAAATTGTTTTTAACACTGTAAAGTAATTTTTTGTTTTTGTTTTACACTAATGTAATTTTAGCTATATTAATTGTTACAGTAGGTTCATTATGCATTGTGTGTACTGACTTTTAATAATTTATTTTTTTGCAATAGTGATTGTTTTTGTATGTTTTTTTGTGTGTGGACCCCAGGAAGACTAGCTGGTTGCTATCGCACCAGCTAATGGGGATCCCTAATAAAATAAAATCAAAATCAAATCACTCATCATGAAACTTGAGGCAATCAGAGTAATGGCATTGGCCAAAGTATGGCATCTGTTCTCCAATGTACACATTCCATGAATATCACTACATGATTTGACTAATAAAACCGTACACCTAGTGAGACAGTGGACTGGCCTCAACACACACACAACACGCAACATCATATTTCACAGTAAACGTGAGGGTAGTCTGGGTGTTCCCAATTTTGAATGGGCATATATTGCTACACGGCTCTCCCATCTGTTGAATATCCTGAACAGTGATGACCAGTATGTGGGAACGCTCGCCCGTTCTTCTCTTTTCTTGGACCTAAAAAGACGTAAGGTCCCGCTGGCGCGTGGTTCCGACCCTAACTTCCTAGGCTTCAAGAGAAATCCGAATGGAAAGCTGGACAGTCGCTCTCCTGGCTTCGGTGTGTGGTCAGACTGGCCGGACCTTAATGACATGTGTTGCTGGGCTGATGTTACCCTGGAGTGGGTGGGGTCTAACTCTGAGACAGTGGCTGTCTCAGAGAATATTATATCTGACCCCAGTATCTCAGTCAGAGCGTGTGGAATGGATCACCAACTTCCACTGACTAATGCCCGAGGTCGCCTCCTGTGGGCACAACAGCAAAGACAGCGGGAACAATGGACTGAGTTGAGACTGCAGGGGAAGATTACATGTCTCCCTGCCGGGGACCATTCTGTCTCTCACTCTGTGTTAAGATGTTTTTCCATAGATGAGTGCATTGTTATCTTTACTCTGAAAGCGAGATTACAGGTCTTACCATCTAAACTGAATCTCTCCATCTGGTTTCATGCTCCTCACTGTATTCATCATGACAATAACCAAATAGTTGCAACCATGTCCCACATCTTAAATGGTTGCCATGTATACAGGGGCCTCTACATAAGTAGGCATGACAGAATAGTAGATTTAATAGCTAAAGATATCTCTTCTATTTTTAGGTCCTCCATCACGCTGTTTAAGCATTCTACTGTGAAGCCAAGCATGTTCAACCTGTGCAATGATGATTCTGTGTTTGCTAATATTACAGCTGATGTATTTGTTGTAAATAAACACCTTAGGGAGGTGTCCATTCTTGAGGTTGGCTGTACTTTTGACTACAGCTTAGAAGAAGCCTTCCTAACCAAAATGCTGAAATACCAACAGCTACAGCAGACCATCTCACAGCCTAGGGCTACAGATGTAAACTCCTAGTTTTTATCTTTGGCAGCCTAGGGCATGTGCACAAGCTGGTTGTGAGGGGCCTACAAATAGCCGGTCTCCCCAAAAGGAAGGCCAAGCTAGCCAGGTACTGCTCAGTGTCAGCAATTATAGGAAGCCGCTCAATTTGGAGGAGGCGCTGTTACCTTTACCCATGATTCTGCCGCCCATGCACCTTGTACCTGACTGTTCTTCATAATTTTCTGACTGCACTCGCAGTGTTTATGTCCTTTGTATGAGGCCTCCTTGTACTTCTGTTCATGTGGACATAAATAAACATTTCAAATGTGTGTGTGTGTGTGTGTGTGTGTGTGTGTGTGTGTGTGTGTGTGTGTGTGTGTGTGTGTGTGTGTGTGTGTGTGTGTGTGTGTGTGTGTGTGTGTGTGTGTGTGTGTGTGTGTGTGTGTGTGTGTGTGTGTGTGTGTGTGTGTGTGTGTGTGTGTGTGTGTGGTGTGTAAATCTGTGTGTGTGTGTGTGTAGGTGTATGTGAGTGTGTATGTGTGCGTGTGTAAATGTGTGTAAATGTGATTTGAATACAGTCTGAAGCCACCTCATGATAACCTCCTCAGCTGTGAAAAACTTGATCTGTTTCTCACAAACAATGAAATACCAGCCACATCATTTCAATATCTGGACATTTAGTACAATAGACACGCTATATGTCTCCTCCAGGCGTGTGGGTGTATTATCCAGAGAGCTGTAGTGTCCGTCAGGCCGTGCGTCTTTCTTTCATCAACTGAATCCTTGCTGTGATGTGATTAGATGTGATCAGATGTGATTATATGTGTTCAGATGTGTTCAGATGTGATCAGATGTGATTAGATGTGATTAGAAGATGTGATTATATGTGTTCAGATGTGATTAGATGTGATTAGATGTGATCAGATGTGATTAGATGCGATTAGATGTGTTCAGATGTGATTAGATGTGATTAGATGTGATTATATGTGTTCAGATGTGTTCAGATGTGTTCAGATGTGATTAGATGTGATTAGATGTGATCAGATGTGATTATATGTGTTCAGATGTGTTCAGATGTGTTCAGATGTGATCAGATGTGATCAGATGTGATTATATGTGTTCAGATGTGATCAGATGTGATCAGATGTGTTCAGATGTGTTCAGATGTGTTCAGATGTGATCAGATGTGTTCAGATGTGTTCAGATGTGTTCAGATGTGATCAGATGTGATCAGATGTGATTATATGTGTTCAGATGTGATCAGATGTGTTCAGATGTGTTCAGATGTGTTCAGATGTGATTAGATGTGATCAGATGTGTTCAGATGTGTTCAGATGTGATTAGATGTGATCAGTGATGGGAATAACAGCGCTATAAGTAACAGCGTTAGTTTTTTCAGTAACGAGTAACGGATTACTCTTCCAATCTCAATAATGCTGTTACCGTTACTGCAAATAAATGCGGCGCGTTACTATGAATGAACCTGTTTCTTTCATCAGACAGATATCTGCGCTGAGAGGCAATATGTTCTTCCTTGTTTAGTGGGCAAATTCTCCGCTCATCTCCTCTGCAAGCACTGCTCCACTGTCTGTGTCTGTCTACTCTGGTCCAATCACATTCAGCGTCCCGTCAGCGTTTCTCCCCCCCCACCCACAGTCTGCGAATCAGAGCAGAGTAGGGCGGGTCTTCACGGAATGCGTGTTGTCTTTCAGCGTGTCCCAGTCAGAGCGAGTTGACAGCGCATCTACAGGTCGTCTAATCTGCAGGTACTGTAACTAGTAACCTCATTCCCAGTTTTATACCCGTAAGATAAATGTAGCTAGTAGCCTAGTTTCGCCAGCAGTCAGTTAGTAGAAAAATGTGGCATGTTCAAAGAAAGTAAAAGAAAAGTCGACAGTGAAAATCGCTGCAATTCAAAGGTGCATGGACTGAAAAATATGCGTGCATCCTCCCAGCACCAAGAAACGGTAGCTCTTGTGTAGAGTGGCAATTTGAAACGCCAATATGAAACAAAACACAGTTATTTTGATGCAGCCTTTCCTCAGAATTCAGTGCTAAGAACCACAAAAATAAATGGAATGAAATCATATCAAGCTGCAAGCAGAATTATTGTTAAATCTATGTCACAACGAGAAAAAGCAACCAAGTCCTCACTCAGTGGCATGGGTGTTGGCTAAACACAAAAAGCCATTCTCTGATGCATATAATAAAATAATGTATGACTGAAGTGATGGATACCATGTTTGAAGGCAAACAAAAGCAAATCCCCCTCAGATCGCACAGCAACCAGAATAACTGAAATACTGGCTGATGATTTGATTAAACAGCTTTGTGATAGAATAAAAAAAAATGCACAGTGCATTTCCATAGCTGTGGATGAGTCCACTGACACCACTGAGAATGTTCAGTTGCTGGTGTTTTTGAGGTTTTAGTGAGTTTGTGAGAAGATTGGATCAGTTGTACTTTTTATTTGAATACTTTACACCCTTTCTTTGTGGAATATTTGATGCAGCCCAGCCTCACCCAGACTCTACCTCCAGCGGCCCCCAGGTAAATTGAGTTTGAGACCCCTGGTTTAGAATGATTCGATTAGATTCTTATATCTGTATGTTGTGTATGTCATAAATGTCATGAATTGAAAATGGGGGACCCTGATGTAAACAAGACGAAAGTCTTTCTCTGATCTGCATCCCCTTAACAATTGTGTGTATTGAGCCGTACTGCTGTACCCATTCTGCAATCTGTTAATAAAGTTTTCAATCAATCAGTATATATTTGTTATTTATTTTTGGTATAGTGCTTAACAAGCATAATTTAATGTTGCCCAGTTGTGGCCTGTTGAGGGGCAATACATATCAAAAGTTCCAAAACATCTATTGTATTTGTATGATCCACTATATAAATATAGTAATTATAATATCTACATACATGGCATTTGATTGGAGGCTAGTCTCACTTTGTCCCACAGCAACATTAAAATAGTTTAGATTTGTGTATGTTGTTTATGTAAAAAAAAATAAAAATATTGAAAGTAACGCAATAGTTACTTTCTGAAGTAACTAGTTACTTTTATAATTTGTAACTGAGTAAGTAATTTAGTAACTTTTTGGAAGAAGTAACTAGTAACTGTAGCAAGTTACTTTTTAAAAGTAACTTGCCCAACACTGGATGTGATTAGATGTGTTCAGATGTGATTAGATGTGTTCAGATGTGTTCAGATGTGATTAGATGTGTTCAGATGTGATTAGATGTGTTCAGATGTGTTCAGATGTGATTAGATGTGTTCAGATGTGATTAGATGTGTTCAGATGTGTTCAGATGTGTTCAGATGTGATTAGATGTGTTCAGATGTGTTCAGATGTGATTAGATGTGTTCAGATGTGATTATATGTGTCCAGATGTGATTAGATGTGATCAGATGTGATTATATGTGTCCAGATGTGATTAGATGTGATCAGATGTGATTATATGTGTCCAGATGTGATTAGATGTGATCAGATGTGATTATATGTGTCCAGATGTGTTCAGATGTGATTATATGTGTTCAGATGTGATTAGATGTGTTCAGATGTGATTATATGTGTCCAGATGTGATTATATGTGATCAGATGTGATTATATGTGTCCAGATGTGATTAGATGTGATCAGATGTGATTATATGTGTTCAGATGTGTTCAGATGTGTTCAGATGTGTTCAGATGTGATCAGATGTGATTATATGTGTTCAGATGTGTTCAGATGTGATCAGATGTGATCAGATGTGATCAGATGTGATTATATGTGTTCAGATGTGTTCAGATGTGATCAGATGTGATCAGATGTGATCAGATGTGATTATATGTGTTCAGATGTGTTCAGATGTGTTCAGATGTGTTCAGATGTGATCAGATGTGATTATATGTGTTCAGATGTGTTCAGATGTGATCAGATGTGTTCAGATGTGATCAGATGTGATTATATGTGTTCAGATGTGTTCAGATGTGATCAGATGTGATTATATGTGTTCAGATGTGTTCAGATGTGATCAGATGTGATTAGATGTGATTAGATGTGATTAGATGTGATTAGATTACTGGTTGCACAGTATGAGTCTTTTAATGACGTGTTTGTTAATAATGTATACGCCCCAAATAAGGGGTCTGACAGAGTTAGTGCATTTCTTTGCTGAACTTAATTCAATTCAATTCAATTATCTTTAATGCAGCATGTTACAGCATATAGTTCCATCATAGAACCAACAATGTGGTATTAAGTCAACGTGAGCCAGTAGATGTTTATTTGTTTCACTGTATGCCCTGGTATGTACGTGACAAATAACCCTCTTGATTCTTCAGACCAAGGCGTCGTGACACAGAGTCTCTGTTACTGGGCTTGAGGTCCAGCTGATATACCAGCGACATCCTGAATAGCTGCGCTAAATAGACTCGCTAACGATGAACTGGACATAATCACAGAACTGTGCCATAATGACTGGCATGCCTGGTAATAGGGATCCTTTCCCTGAGGTGGTACTGAAGGAGACTTCAACGGTGTGGCAGGGCCTTCGCTGGACTCTATTCAAACAAAGAAAGATACTGTGAAAATGTTGTATTATTGTGTTATTACTTTGAGCAGAAAAATGCTGAATGGAGAGAAAGGCTAAGTGGCAGATGATTGTAAGCCAGTGTGGAGGGTGCTTTGTAAAGCTGCACGGAATAAGAGGTCAGCTGTCAACAGTTTCATCTCAAAGATGAATCCAGAATATGTTAAGTGTCCTTTCTGTCAGTTATTTCATTGCTATGTTGAATGTGGGAGACTTCAGGGCCCCGTTCCATGTACGTGGTTCAACTAAGTCGATCAACATGTCCATTATCCAGCTTCAGTTAACCCGATGTTCAAAGCCGGGATTTTCCTGTTTCACAAAGGAGGATTCAGTCTCGTTAACTCAAGCCAGACTTGAGAGTCAGGCTCAAGTCAGGCTAGATGCGCGCTCCCGTTTTAGGTGGAAAGCCAGCACGTATCGATGGCAGAGACCCTGATTCTCAACGGCATTGATTGATTAATTGATTTAAGACTTTATTGACAGATTGCAATAGGCTCAATCGCCTCGCCGACAAGTTAAATGCGTTATCTATAGGCTAATTCTAAGTCCCTCATTACCTCAATCAATCAGATTATATTTCTTTAAACTTGCCTGCTGGATTGAATAATCAAATGAGATCTTGCTAGCGAAAATTATTAGTTAACTGTTATACAGAATTACGATACGGCTCTCTTACCCATTGATTGATGTATAGTCAATCTTTTACTTATCTTCTCTGTGGTGTAACGGGTTCTTCTTTTGACTTTCACACGGACGACCGGGGTTCAAGGCCCTAGTCTTTTCCTTCTTTTTGCAATATAGGAATAATTCAATTTGGTGCACGTTGAGAGCTATATAAAGAATGACATCCTCAATGCATGTAGATTTATAATATTTTAACTTAAAACCAGGCTACTTTGGCGTATAATCATTAATATTATATTCAAAAAAATCATATTGGAAACACGGGGATTTGAACCCCGGTCGCTGAACTGGCAGGGATGAGCACTACCGCTGGGCCACTGGGCCAGATGGGATAAATTCATTGTTTATACATTAATGAACGAGAGACCCGTGTTTAGAATATCCGTTGTTTTGAATGAAGTTTATCTCTTTAATCTCATTCATTAATGTGACGTCAACGGCTCATTCAATTTCTCAAATCCGTCAAACAGCGCATCTCATCAGACATCTTAATCCCAGTTACAATTAAAATAACCACATCATGTGTACATCGCACGAGCGAGCGCCACCGTCGCCACGGTATATATAACGTGCATTATTTAGGACAAAGTGAATTTAATATCAGCATTTTGGGTCTATTTTACATTTCAAAAGCCCCCTCTGGAAGAATGGAGCACAAAAACGTAATTCAGAATGGTATAATGCAGATCGTAGACTGTGGGAATAGTTTCAGGAAACGGGCTGTCACTTCTTTGCGGGGGCGTGGCGATAGTTCAGGCTAACTTGAACTTGAACTCTGCTTTCGAGCAGGCTCAAACTTTTGGATATGTTGTCATGGTGATTTGGGAAATCCAGGTACATGAAATCGGAAAGTCAGGCTAACACAGTTAGCCTGATAAAGTTATCCGGCTAACTCGGTTATCCCGGTACATGGAACGGGGCCCAGGTGCTTTTTGAAACTCTCCAATTTCCCCACCTTGTGATGATGCAGGTTTGTTGCAGGTTTTAATTTTGGAGCTGGTGACAAGAGGAAGAATGCAGCTGAGTTGTCTATATATAAAAACAGGAGAAGCCGTATTTAAGATGGTTCAGGGGCAGATTAAATCCCTCTGTTCTTTGGACTTGTGAAAAGAAAATCAGAGTGGAATTCAGGTTTTTGTTCTGATGAAGAATGTAGAGGCGTTTATTTCACGGTTGTGCAATAATGCAGCTATTTGTTCAGTCATTGTATCGGTATTTAATTATATTTTTGGAATTCTTTACACTGCTTTAGATGAGTTTCTCTTGTGATTTGTGTGAGATAATTGTCTTGATGGATTAAGTATGTATTGCTAAATAACGGTGTGTTAAACATTTTAAAAACAAATCTCTAACTCTTTCTCTCTCTCTCTCCCTCTATTTCTACATCGTTCTCTCTCCCTCTCTGTCTCTATCTCTCTCTCTCTTCTCTCTCTACCTCTCTCTCTCTTCTCTCTACCACTTCTCTTCGTGTGTCTCGTCTTTTCTCGATCCATTTTCGGGCAATTACAGGAGTGTGACGCCCTGGGAGCAGTGGCGGCTGGCCACTAGGGGCGCTCGGGCGCCCCCCCCCCCCTGGTTAACCCTGGTTAAAAGAGAGGAGAATAAGAATCTTTTTTTTGTTTTTTTGTTCTATAGCCCTATAAATAATATAAACATGTTTAAAATGAATAATATTTACTCATTTTAAGTATGTTTGTGTTTCCAATGCACAATATAACGTTAATATATCAAATATAAATAATCGTTTTCCTGAACAGGAAGTGACTCACTCCGTTACCGTAGCCGCATTTCTCCTCGCCGCATTTCTCTCGGGCTAGACGCAATAGCGCTTTGAGTGCGCGTGTACGCCGTGCACTGTTTCATCGCTGTATCCGTCGCAGCCAATCAGTGCGTAACGCGCTGTGCGTTGAAATATGATGTATTATGATGGAACACGGGCGCGTTTTGAAGCGGTCTAAGCAGCAGTGTCTATAATTGTGAGGTTTTGTCCGTTGCTCACCTACTCGCTCTGTTCCTTTAAGCCTACTCGCTCTGTTCCTTTAGTTTTCTGTTAATCAATTGCATTCTCCTCACTAGCCCCCACCCTCTCGTTCGTTTGCTCTTCAGCAACCACACCCTTGGACTACCTGTCATTATGTGTTTGATTGGTCTGGTGCCGAACACACACTTCTAGTTTCAAGTATCAATTACCTTCACGCACCTGATGTGCATTCTAATTAGTTCCCCTGTGGGCTTTAAGTACCTCGCTCTCCCCTCAGTTCCTGTCGGGTCGTCCCGTATCATTCCGTATCATATCTCTATCACCAAGACTCCTTCGGGAGGTTCTCTGTCTGTTATGCTGCTTTCATCTCCGGCGTGAGATGCACTCTAGCCTTCGCCTCCTGTCTCCGTTTGCCTGAAGGAGACACTGGACTGCGCTCTCTAAGCTTCCACGGGAGGTATTCCAGTGTTCCACTTCAGACCTCCGCGCAGCAGACGTCCAGACGCGCATCCAGACCTCCGCGCAGCAGATGCCCAGACGCGCATTCAGACCTCCGTGCAGCAGACGCCCAGACGCGCATTCAGACCTCCGCGCAGCAGACGCCCAGAAGCGCATCCAGACCTCCGCGCAGCAGACGCGCTCTTCACTCCAGACGCGCATCGCTTCCTAATACTCTACGGGAGGATGCGTCTCTCCGAGCCGGCGCGCTCTTCCGCGCAGACGCGCATCCAGACCTCCGCGCAGCAGACGCGCTCTTCACTCCAGACACGCATCGCTTCCTAATACTCTACGGGAGGATGCGTCTCTCCGAGCCGGCGCGCTCTTCCGCGCAGACGCGCTCTTCACTCCAGACGCGCATTCAGACGCACTCCAGATGCGTCCTCCGTACCGGCGCGTACTCCAAGCAGACGCGCACCACTCAGACCTCCGCGCCAGATGCGCCCTCCGTACCGGCGCGTACTCCAAGCAGTCGCGCACCACTCAGACCTCCGCGCCAGATGCGCCCTTCGTACCGGCGCGTACTCCAAGCTGTCGCGCACCACTCAGACCTCCGCTTGGACAACCCATTTCCCCGTGGCGACGCGCTCGCCCTGTTGATCCTACTCTCTTTACGCACAGCGCCTGGGTGAGTTGTTATGACTGTCTTTGATCCTATTCGTTTTTCGTGTGTTTAAAGACACTGAAGATATCCAGCTTTTTGTCAGACTGTCACTCACCCAGCGTCAGCTTTTTGGACTGTTCATTGGGATAATATTTGGCCTTTACATCGCTCACTGTGTGTATACACACCGAAGATATTATCACTTGGATTTGTATTTGGGACTTCGCTCACAGTGTTTATTTGCACCGAAGATTCTATCACGTGGATTTGTGTTTGGGACGGTTACTCACAGTGTGTATATACACCGAAGATTCTGTCACCTGGATTACTCTGTTTTTTGGACAAGTCACTTCTCCTGTTCACCTGCTCTGTTCCCTACTGTACTCTGAGCTAACCCGCTCCCTCTCTCCCTCTCGGTCCCGCTTACCACCTCGGAGATCTGCCGAGAGAAGTCTGCAGAGCGGCTCTGACGTACCCACCTGCTTCCCCAGACTAACCATCCCGGGAGAAGCTGCAGAGCAGCAACATTCATTAATGCTTTATCCCAGGCCTTGTCTGTTTTCTCTGTCCCTGTAAGCAGCTCCAGCCCTCGCCCTGTTCCAAGGCCTTACCCTGTTTTTCTCCAGTCCTCCCTTTCCCCAGCCCGCCTCCGCGGGCCTCTGTCCCTGTTACCCCTCTCTAGTCCTCCTAGTCCTCCCTGTCCAGTCCTCCTAGTCCTCCCTGTCTAGTCCTTCCAGTCCTCCCTTTCCCCAGGCCGCCTCCGCGGGCCTCTGTCCCTGTTACCCCTCTCTAGTCCTCCTAGTCCTCCCTGTCCAGTCCTCCTAGTCCTCCCTGTTCCTGCCTTGTCCCTTGCCCCGGCCCTGTTCCGTTAGCCTTCCCTTAGCCTTCCCCTTGGCCAGCTCGCCTCTTAAAGGCACTGTGCCTATTTTCCCCTTTCTTGTTCTCTAGTATTTTGTGTTCTCCCTTAAAGGGACAGTGCCGTTTTCTGTGTGTTTCAATAAATGCCCAGTTCTTGGCTTACTCTCATACCTGTCTTGTGTTGTGCGATTGGGGTCGGTTACAAACCATAACAGTACGACCCGACCAATCGACGACCCCAGCCAGCACAGACGGTGTATGTTGAGTTTACCTTTTTTTTTGTTAGCCCTGTTAGCTTCCCTGTTAGCCCTGTTGGCTCCCCTGTTAGCCTGTTAGCTCCCCTGTTAGCCTGTTGACTCCCCTGTTTGCTTCCCTGTTAGCCTCGTTAGCTCCCCTGCAGCTTGTTAGGCCTCTACTATCTGCATGGCCCCTGTCTGCTAGCTTAGCCCCGGCTGCTAGCACAGCCTCTATGTTAATGCAGCCCTTGCAGCTAGCATAGGCCCTGTAGCTAGCCATGCCCAGGCAGCTAACCCGGTCCCTCTGCATGGCCTCCACTTTTTGTGTAGCTTTCCCACTGCTAGGACTGCCCTTTCAGCTAGCAAGGTCAGTTTTCCCACTGCTAGGACTGCCCTTTCAGCTAGCAAGGTCAGTTTTTCCCACTGCTAGGACTGCCTTTTCAGCTAGCAAGGTCAGTTTTCTCCCACTGCTAGGACTGCCCTTTCAGCTAGCAAAGTCAGTTTTCCCACTGCTAGGACTGCCCTTTCAGCTAGCAAGGTCAGTTTTTTCCCACTGCTAGGACTGCCCTTTCAGCTAGCAAGGTCAGTTTTCTCCCACTGCTAGGACTGCCCTTTCAGCTAGCAGGGTCAGTTTTTTCCCACTGCTAGGACTGCCCTTTCAGCTAGCAAGGTCAGTTTTTCCCACTGCTAGGACTGCCCTTTCAGCTAGCAAGGTCAGTTTTCTCACACTGCTAGGACTGCCGCTTCAGCTAGCAAGGTCAGTTTGCCCCACTGCTAGGACTGCCCCTTCAGCTAGCAAGGTCAGTTTTCTCCCACTGCTAGGACTGCCCCTTCAGCTAGCAAGGTCAGTTTTCTCCCACTGCTAGGACTGCCCTTTCAGCTAGCAAGGTCAGTTTTCTCCCACTGCTAGGACTGCCGCTTCAGCTAGCAAGGTCAGTTTTCTCCCACTGCTAGGACTGCCCCTTCAGCTAGCAAGGTCAGTGCTCCCACTGCTAGGACTGCCCCTTCTGCTAGCAAGGTCAGTTCCCCACAGCTAGGACTGTCCTTCCAGCTAGCTTGTTCTCTCATGCTGGTCCAGCCCTGTCTGCCAGCCTAGCTCCGGCAGCTAGCGCAGCCTCTATGTTAATGTAGCAGTACAGCTAGCATAGGCCCTGTAGCGATCAGTGCCCTGGCAGCTACCCTTTCCCTCTGCTAGCCCCTTCCCTGTTCCCCTCTCCAGTGCCCCTGTTCCAGCCCTGTCTGCTAGCCTAGCTCCGGCAGCTAGTGCAGCCTCTATGTTAATGTAGCGGTACAGCTAGCATAGGCCCTGTAGCATTCAGTGCCCTTGGCTGTTACCCCTCTGCTCCTCTAGTTACCCCTCAGCTCCTCTGGTCACCCCTCTGCTACCCTGGTTACCCCTCAGCTCCCCTGTTCCTTTGCTAGCCCCACTTTGTTGTTGCTTCCCCTGCTAGCATGGCCCGGTACCTTTTTGTTTGTTGCCTTGTTTTGTCCCCTGCCGCTCTGTCTGTATTTTTGGGTCGCCGGGTGGCTCCCGTGGAGGGGGGGGTACTGTGAGGTTTTGTCCGTTGCTCACCTACTCGCTCTGTTCCTTTAAGCCTACTCGCTCTGTTCCTTTAGTTTTCTGTTAATCAATTGCATTCTCCTCACTAGCCCCCACCCTCTCGTTCGTTTGCTCTTCAGCAACCACACCCTTGGACTACCTGTCATTATGTGTTTGATTGGTCTGGTGCCGAACACACACTTCTAGTTTCAAGTATCAATTACCTTCACGCACCTGATGTGCATTCTAATTAGTTCCCCTGTGGGCTTTAAGTACCTCGCTCTCCCCTCAGTTCCTGTCGGGTCGTCCCGTATCATTCCGTATCATATCTCTATCACCAAGACTCCTTCGGGAGGTTCTCTGTCTGTTATGCTGCTTTCATCTCCGGCGTGAGATGCACTCTAGCCTTCGCCTCCTGTCTCCGTTTGCCTGAAGGAGACACTGGACTGCGCTCTCTAAGCTTCCACGGGAGGTATTCCAGTGTTCCACTTCAGACCTCCGCGCAGCAGACGTCCAGACACGCATCCAGACCTCCGCGCAGCAGACGCCCAGACGCGCATTCAGACCTCCGCGCAGCAGACGCCCAGACGCGCATTCAGACCTCCGCGCAGCAGACGCGCTCTTCACTCCAGACGCGCATCGCTTCCTAATACTCTACGGGAGGATGCGTCTCTCCGAGCCGGCGCGCTCTTCCGCGCAGACGCGTTCTTCACTCCAGACGCGCATTCAGACGCACTCCAGATGCGTCCTCCGTACCGGCGCTTACTCCAAGCAGACGCGCACCACTCAGACCTCCGCGCCAGATGCGCCCTCCGTACCGGCGCGTACTCCAAGCAGTCGCGCACCACTCAGACCTCCGCGCCAGATGCGCCCTTCGTACCGGCGCGTACTCCAAGCTGTCGCGCACCACTCAGACCTCCGCTTGGACAACCCGTTTCCCCGTGGCGACGCGCTCGCCCTGTTGATCCTACTCTCTTTACGCACAGCGCCTGGGTGAGTTGTTATGACTGTCTTTGATCCTATTCGTTTTTCGTGTGTTTAAAGACACTGAAGATATCCAGCTTTTTGTCAGACTGTCACTCACCCAGCGTCAGCTTTTTGGACTGTTCATTGGGATAATATTTGGCCTTTACATCGCTCACTGTGTGTATACACACCGAAGATATTATCACTTGGATTTGTATTTGGGACTTCGCTCACAGTGTTTATTTGCACCGAAGATTCTATCACGTGGATTTGTGTTTGGGACGGTTACTCACAGTGTGTATATACACCGAAGATTCTGTCACCTGGATTACTCTGTTTTTTGGACAAGTCACTTCTCCTGTTCACCTGCTCTGTTCCCTACTGTACTCTGAGCTAACCCGCTCCCTCTCTCCCTCTCGGTCCCGCTTACCACCTCGGAGATCTGCCGAGAGAAGTCTGCAGAGCGGCTCTGACGTACCCACCTGCTTCCCCAGACTAACCATCCCGGGAGAAGCTGCAGAGCAGCAACATTCATTAATGCTTTATCCCAGGCCTTGTCTGTTTTCTCTGTCCCTGTAAGCAGCTCCAGCCCTCGCCCTGTTCCAAGGCCTTACCCTGTTTTTCTCCAGTCCTCCCTTTCCCCAGCCCGCCTCCGCGGGCCTCTGTCCCTGTTACCCCTCTCTAGTCCTCCTAGTCCTCCCTGTCCAGTCCTCCTAGTCCTCCCTGTCTAGTCCTTCCAGTCCTCCCTTTCCCCAGCCCGCCTCCGCGGGCCTCTGTCCCTGTTACCCCTCTCTAGTCCTCCTAGTCCTCCCTGTCCAGTCCTCCTAGTCCTCCCTGTTCCTGCCTTGTCCCTTTCCCCGGCCCTGTTCCGTTAGCCTTCCCTTAGCCTTCCCCTTGGCCAGCTCGCCTCTTAAAGGCACTGTGCCTATTTTCCCCTTTCTTGTTCTCTAGTATTTTGTGTTCTCCCTTAAAGGGACAGTGCCGTTTTCTGTGTGTTTCAATAAATGCCCAGTTCTTGGCTTACTCTCATACCTGTCTTGTGTTGTGCGATTGGGGTCGGTTACAAACCATAACAATAATTTCCGTAGCCGCATTTCTCGGAGACGCTCTCTGATTGGCCGACATCAGTTTTTTATGTAGCCGCATTTCGCGGAGACGCTCTCTCTGATTGGCCAACGCCAGTTTCTGTTGTAGCTGTTGTGTTGTTGTGATGCAGCTATTTGTCTTAGAGCGTGACGGCAAGTTCTTTCGACGGTTAAGCTTAGGCACTCTTTCAAAGTTAGTTAAGGTTAGACTTTGTCTTAGAGCATGGCGATAGGAACGCCAGGTAGTATAGCTATATATGGATGCAGTGTGGACATGCATGGACAATGGACATCAACACAGTCTGGACAGTGGAGTGGATATACTTTATCAATGCTAACAAGCTAATAGCTGGATGCAGTCTCGACCACGTAAACAGTGAGTTAATTCGGTCTCTCTCTCTCTCTCTCTCTCTCTCTCTCTCTCTCTCTCTCTCTCTCTCTCTCTCTCTCTCTCTCTCTCTCTCTCTCTCTCTCTCTCTCTCGCTCTTTTTATGCTGTGTTTTTGTTTTCATCCCGGGTGGATCATAATCAACCAGACGATGAATGGTAACTTGTTTAAAATGACAAGTTATACAAATGTGTTTATTATTGTATTGATCAGAGAGAGAGTGGAGTTTCTTTTGGATTGGAAATAAGTGGATTATGGCTTGTTCAATATTGTCTATGTTTGAATGAATGAATGAATGAATGAATGAATGAATGAATGAATGAATGAATGAATGAATGAATGAATGAATGAATGAATGAATGAAAACTTTATTTAACAGATTGCAGAATGGGTACAATACAGTACGGCTCAATACACACAATTGTTGAGGGGATGCAGACCAGAGAAAGACTTTTGTCTTGTTTACATCAGGGTCCCCCGTTTTCGATTAATATCGATAGTTTAATAGCTATAGCCTTGGCTCGTTTAACAATATGCAAAATATGTGTACAGCCCTGTACTCATACTGAAGTTATTCTTGGTATATAATACTACACATACACTAGGTCTGATTGTGTAACGAATCGATTCCACGTCGCGCTGTGTGTGAGAGAGAGAAAGAGAGAGAAGGAGAGATAGAGGGGGATACTAATTAATTCCGCCCCCCCCCCCCCGTGAAGAACTCACAAGCCGCCACTGCCTGGGAGTACGGCTGAGAGGGTGGGGGGGAGGCAGGGGGGGGGGGGGGGGGGGGGGGGGAGTGAGGAGGGAGGCTTCTCCAGGGAGGGAGCTTACCGACGCCCCCATGCACCCAGTCGGAGAGCCCCACAAACGGAGACAAGGAGCAATTTGGCATCTTTTGACTTGGAGTGATCCAGAGGCATTTTCAGGGGAGGTGTGGGGTGGGGGGGGGGGCTTTAGATGGCAGTTCAGAGAACAGAGGACGATAAGAGAAAAAAGGGGTTTTGCTTGGAGTAATTGCCTCTTTGCTGGTGGAAAAATACACAGGCTAACAGCGGAGGAGTGCAAGAATGTGACAATTTGACCATGTGACCGCGGCAGCGCGAGAGAGCGGCAATGCGGAAATAGGCTGTCTATTGCCATTCTCTAAACGCTAACCTTAACCAGCTCCTTAACAGCGCCTAAACTTAACCGTTCTAACCTTAACCAACTCCGAAACAATGCCTAACCTTAACCTTAACCATGCCTAACCTTAACCGGCGAAAGAATACACGTTAAAAAAAAAAATTTGATGGGATTCAAACTTGTCAACAACGGACCGCAGGACCGCAGGACCGCTGCGCTGCCAGGTGAGCTGAGCTTCCAATGAAAATCATGGCGGATTAGGGCGGTTACATAATGCCGCAAGCTCTGCCGCGCCGCTCTGCCGCTCCGCTCTGCGGTTGCCGCGCCTGCCGCGGGGCGTGTCCCAGCCAATCAGGGAAAACGCGGAAGCAACGGCAGCACTGCTCCGCTGTTAATAAGCAATAGGCCACCTGGCTGCCAGTAGAGGCTGGGGGTTAAGATGTGGCCGGTGGCTGGGATTTGTAGTCTTTTGGAAAAACACAGGTGTGTCTAGAATGCATTCACTGAGCTAAATGTAAGAATCACACATAAAGTGAGTTATCGAGAACACAGGAAACACATTATTTATTAAATCTAGAATAATTAAACTTGAAGACATGGTTAAGTTTCAAAAACAATGTTAATTATGTTTAGGGCAAGAAATAATACACTGCCAGAAAAACGACAAAATCTTTTTCATTTAGAAAGTGAGTTTAGTAGGAGGAAATACAATTTTAAACATCAGTTTGCACGTACCACACTTAAACAGATGTGTCCTTCAGTTATTGGTCTAAAGTTGTGGAATTCTGAATAGTGCGATTTTTTCTTTTTTTCTTTCTTTTATTCTTTATTATTATTATTATTATTAAATTGTTTCTTGTTTAAACTGTGGATTGTGTGTTTCTTGTATAAATTATTATTTTGTGTAAATTAGGTTGTACACCGACCATCAAGTAATACTTGTTTAGTTTTGGAATAAGGGGCAGGTAACTATAATATTTATTATTCTTCCTGCTCCTTTTGTCCATGGTATGATATTTATGATTGTGTATGAAGAACTGTCAGCTGGAGCGGTCAGGTGGCGTAGCGGAGATTGCGCTCCTCACCAACGCAGGAGATGCTGGGTTCGAGCCCAGCTCTCATCTTTGCTACCAGCTTGGCTGGCCGTTCATACTAATACAATTGGCAGTATTAGGGGGTGGGGAAGCTGGCGGGTGGGAATCTGGCGTTGTGGACAGCGACGCCTACAGGTCAGGTCTCGGCGCTTGCTCAGCGTGGGGCAGGACTTGGTGGAGATAGCGTGCCCTCCCACGCGTTACACTTCACCAATGAGAGTCCTCGCTG
>NW_028174287.1:0-22500 GCF_963971535.1 Notolepis coatsorum | reverse complement strand
ACTCTACCTCCTGAGACACTGTCTAACCCTAACCTTCTGATGACCAGACTCTACCTCCTGAGCCACTGTCTAACACTAACCTTCTGATTACCAGACTCTACCTCCTGAGCCACTGTCTAACCCTAACATTCTGATGACCAGACTCTACCTCCTGAGCCACTGTCTAACCCTAACATTCTGATTACCAGACTCTACCTCCTGAGCCACTGTCTAACACTAACCTTCTGATTACCAGACTCTACCTCCTGAGACACTGTCTAACCCTAACCTTCTGATTACCAGACTCTACCTCCTGAGACACTGTCTAACCCTAACCTTCTGATGACCAGACTCTACCTCCTGAGACACTGTCTAACCCTAACCTTCTGATTACCAGACTCTACCTCCTGAGCCACTGTCTAACTCTAACCTTCTGATTACCAGACTCTACCTCCTGAGACACTGTCTAACCCTAACCTTCAGATTACCAGACTCTACCTCCTGAGACACTGTCTAACACTAACCTTCTGATGACCAGACTCTACCTCCTGAGCCACTGTCTAACCCTAACCTTCTGATTACCAGACGACCGCTCTACCTCCTGAGCCACTGTCTAACCCTAACCTTCTGATGACCAGACTCTACCTCCTGAGCCACTGTCTAACCCTAACCTTCTTATTACCAGACTCTACCTCCTGAGACACTGTCTAACTCTAACCTTCTGATTACCAGACTCTACCTCCTGAGACACTGTCTAACCCTAACCTTCTGATTACCAGACTCTACCTCCTGAGACACTGTCTAACCCTAACCTTCTGATTACCAGACGACCTGCTCTACCTCCTGAGCCACTGTCTAACACTAACCTTCTGATTACCAGACTCCACCTCCTGAGCCACTGTCTAACCCTAACCTTCTGATGACCAGACTCTACCTCCTGAGCCACTGTCTAACCCTAACCTTCTTATTACCAGACTCTACCTCCTGAGACACTGTCTAACACTAACCTTCCGATTACCAGACTCTACCTCCTGAGACACTGTCTAACCCTAACCTTCCGATTACCAGACTCTACCTCCTGAGACACTGTCTAACCCTAACCTTCCGATTACCAGACTCTACCTCCTGAGACACTGTCTAACCCTAACCTTCCGATTACCAGACTCTACCTCCTGAGACACTGTCTAACACTAACCTTCTTATTACCAGACTCTACCTCCTGAGACACTGTCTAACTCTAACCTTCTGATTACCAGACGACCGCTCTACCTCCTGAGCCACTGTCTAACCCTAACCTTCTGATGACCAGACTCTACCTCCTGAGCCACTGTCTAACCCTAACCTTCTGATGACCAGACTCTACCTCCTGAGACACTGTCTAACCCTAACCTTCTGATTACCAGACTCTACCTCCTGAGACACTGTCTAACTCTAACCTTCTGATTACCAGACTCTACCTCCTGAGACACTGTCTAACCCTAACCTTCTGATTACCAGACTCTACCTCCTGAGACACTGTCTAACACTAACCTTCTGATTACCAGACTCTACCTCCTGAGACACTGTCTAACCCTAACCTTCTGATTACCAGACTACCTCCTGAGACACTGTCTAACACTAACCTTCTGATTACCAGACTCTACCTCCTGAGACACTGTCTAACCCTAACCTTCTGATTACCAGACTCTACCTCCTGAGACACTGTCTAACCCTAACCTTCAGATTACCAGACTCTACCTCCTGAGACACTGTCTAACACTAACCTTCTGATGACCAGACTCTACCTCCTGAGCCACTGTCTAACCCTAACCTTCTGATTACCAGACGACCGCTCTACCTCCTGAGCCACTGTCTAACCCTAACCTTCTGATGACCAGACTCTACCTCCTGAGCCACTGTCTAACCCTAACCTTCTTATTACCAGACTCTACCTCCTGAGACACTGTCTAAGTCTAACCTTCTGATTACCAGACTCTACCTCCTGAGACACTGTCTAACCCTAACCTTCTGATTACCAGACTCTACCTCCTGAGACACTGTCTAACCCTAACCTTCTGATTACCAGACGACCTGCTCTACCTCCTGAGCCACTGTCTAACACTAACCTTCTGATTACCAGACTCCACCTCCTGAGCCACTGTCTAACCCTAACCTTCTGATGACCAGACTCTACCTCCTGAGCCACTGTCTAACCCTAACCTTCTTATTACCAGACTCTACCTCCTGAGACACTGTCTAACACTAACCTTCCGATTACCAGACTCTACCTCCTGAGACACTGTCTAACCCTAACCTTCCGATTACCAGACTCTACCTCCTGAGACACTGTCTAACCCTAACCTTCCGATTACCAGACTCTACCTCCTGAGACACTGTCTAACCCTAACCTTCCGATTACCAGACTCTACCTCCTGAGACACTGTCTAACACTAACCTTCTTATTACCAGACTCTACCTCCTGAGACACTGTCTAACTCTAACCTTCTGATTACCAGACGACCGCTCTACCTCCTGAGCCACTGTCTAACCCTAACCTTCTGATGACCAGACTCTACCTCCTGAGCCACTGTCTAACCCTAACCTTCTGATTACCAGACTCTACCTCCTGAGCCACAGTCTAACCCTAACCTTCTGATTACCAGACTCTACCTCCTGAGCCACTGTCTAATCCTAACCTTCTGATTACCAGACTCTACCTCCTGAGACACTGTCTAACACTAACCTTCTGATTACCAGACTCTACCTCCTGAGACACTGTCTAACCCTAACCTTCTGATTACCAGACTCTACCTCCTGAGCCACTGTCTAACTCTAACCTTCTGATTACCAGATTCTACCTCCTGAGACACTGTCTAACACTAACCTTCTTATTACCAGACTCTACCTCCTGAGCCACTGTCTAACCCTAACCTTCTTATTACCAGACTCTACCTCCTGAGCCACTGTCTAACCCTAACCTTCTGATTACCAGACTCTACCTCCTGAGACACTGTCTAACCCTAACCTTCTCATTACCAGACTCTACCTCCTGAGACACTGTCTAAGACTAACCTTCTGATTACCAGACGACCGCTCTACCTCCTGAGACACTGTCTAACACTAACCTTCTGATTACCAGACTCTACCTCCTGAGACACTGTCTAACACTAACCTTCTGATGACCAGACTCTACCTCCTGAGACACTGTCTAACACTAACCTTCTGATTACCAGACTCTACCTCCTGAGCCACTGTCTAACACTAACCTTCTCATTACCAGACTCTACCTCCTGAGCCACTGTCTAACCCTAACCTTCTGATTACCAGACTCTACCTCCTGAGCCACTGTCTAACCCTAACCTTCTGATGACCAGACTCTACCTCCTGAGCCACTGTCTAACCCTAACATTCTTATTACCAGACTCTACCTCCTGAGCCACTGTCTAACACTAACCTTCTGATTACCAGACTCTACCTCCTGAGCCACTGTCTAACACTAACCTTCTGATTACCAGACTCTACCTCCTGAGCCACTGTCTAACCCTAACTTTCTGATTACCAGACGACCGCTCTATATCCTGAGACACTGTCGCTTGAGCGTGAGAGAAACCACATTTCAAGATTCAAGATTCAAGAGGTTTATTTATCACATACATACCAGGGCATACAGTGAAATGCGGTTGGTCATGCCCGCTTCGATTGTGCATGAAAACAATAGTAAATAAAATAAGTAGATGATAAAATAGACATGATAAAATAGACATGATAAAATAGACATGTTAATAAATCCTGAGATAATTGCAATACAATGTTGAGCTACGACTTAAAGGCAGACATTGCAAGTTAGATAGAGGGGGGCAAGTGACATGGAGAGAGAAGGAGTGTTTAGGGGGCCCAGAGCAATAACGCCCTTTCCATTAACAATTAGACTCCAGCGTTGTTAATGAGAGCGGAGGGATGACGCCGGTGTCTAAATTAGAACTGGACACTTCACATATCGTCAGCTCAATAGCCATAATATAATATAATTTTCCATATTTAAAGAGATAAAGAGGTAAAGAGATAAAGAGATAAAGAGATAAAGAGATCAAGAGAAAACGAGATAAAGAGGTAAAGAAGTAAGAGATAAAGAGATACAGAGATAAAGAGATAAAGAGATAACGAGGTAAAGAGGTAAAGAGATAAAGAGATAAAGAGATAAAGAGATAAAGAGATAAAGAGATAAATAGGTAAATAGATAAAGAGATAAAGAGATAAAGAGATAAAGAGATAAATAGATAAGGAGGTAAAGAGATAAAGAGGTAAAAAGATAGAGAGATAAAGAGATAAAGAGGTAAAGAGATAAAGAGATAAAGAGGTAAAGAGATAAAGAGGTAAAGAGGTAAAGAGATAAAGAGATAAGGAGATAAATAGATATAGAGATAAAAAGATAAAGAGATAAAGAGGTAAAGAGATAAAGAGATAAAGAGATAAAGAGATAAAGAGATAAAGTGATAAAGACGTAAATAGATAAAGAGATAAAGAGATAAAGAGATAAAGAGGTAAAGAGGTAAAGAGGTAAAGAGATAAAGAGATAAAGAGATAAAGAGATAAGGAGGTAAAGAGATAAAGAGATAAAGAGGTAAAGAGGTAAATAGATAAAGAGATAAAGAGATAAAGAGATAAAGAGGTAAAGAGATAAAGAGGTAAATAGATAAAGAGATAAAGAGGTAAAGAGGTAAAGAGATAAAGAGGTAAAGAGATAAAGAGATAAAGAGGTAAAGAGATAAAGAGGTAAAGAGGTAAAGAGATAAAGAGATAAAGAGATAAAGAGATAATGAGGTAAATAGATAAAGAGGTAAAGAGATAAAGAGATAAAGAGATAAAGAGATAAAGAGATAAGGAGGTAAATAGATAAAAAGGTAAAGAGATAAAGAGGTAAAGAGGTAAATAGATAAAGAGATAAATAGATAAAGAGATAAAGAGGTAAAGAGATAAAGAGGTAAATAGATAAAGAGATAAAGAGGTAAAGAGGTAAAGAGATAAAGAGGTAAAGAGATAAAGAGATAAAGAGGTAAAGAGATAAAGAGGTAAAGAGATAAAGAGATAAAGAGATAAAGAGATAAAGAGATAAGGAGGTAAATAGATAAAGAGGTAAAGAGATAAAGAGATAAAGAGATAAAGAGATAAGGAGGTAAATAGATAAAAAGGTAAAGAGATAAAGAGATAAAGAGATAAAGAGATAAGGAGGTAAATAGATAAAGAGGTAAAGAGATAAAGAGATAAAGAGATAAAGAGATAAAGAGGTAAAGAGATAAAGAGATAAAGAGATAAAGAGGTAAATAGGTAAAGAGATAAAGAGATAAAGAGATAAAGAGATAAAGAGATAAAGAGGTAAAGAGATAAAGAGATAAAGAGATAAAGAGGTAAAGAGATAAAGAGGTAAAGAGATAAAGAGGTAAAGAGGTAAAGAGATAAAGAGATAAAGAGGTAAAGAGATAAAGAGATAAATAGATAAAGAGATAAAGAGGTAAAGAGATAAAGAGATAAAGAGGTAAATAGATAAAGAGATAAAGAGATAAAGAGGTAAAGAGATAAAGAGGTAAAGAGATAAAGAGATAAAGAGGTAAAGAGATAAAGAGATAAAGAGGTAAAGAGATAAAGAGATAACGATATAAAGAGATAAAGAGGTAAAGAGATAAAGAGATAAAGAGATACAGAGATAAAGAGGTAAAGAGATAACGAGATAAATAGGTAAAGAGATAAAGAGATAAAGAGATAAAGAGATAAAGAGGTAAAGAGATAAAGAGATAAAGAGATACATAGATAAATAGATAAAGAGATAAAGAGATAAAGAGATAAAGAGATAAATAGATAAAGAGATAAAGAGATAAAGAGATAAAGAGATAAAGAGGTAAAGAGATAAAGAGATAAAGAGATAAAGTGATAAAGAGATAAAGAGGTAAAGAGATGAAGAGATAAAGAGATAAAGAGATAAAGAGATAAAGAGATAAAGAGGTAAAGAGGTAAAGAGATAAAGAGGTAAAGAGGTAAAGAGATAAAGAGATAAAGAGATAAAGAGATAAAGAGATAAAGAGATAAAGAGATAAAGAGGTAAAGAGATAAAGAGGTAAAGAGATAAAGAGGTAAATAGATAAAGAGATAAAGAGGTAAAGAGATAAAGAGGTAAAGAGATAAAGAGGTAAATAGATAAAGAGATAAAGAGGTAAAGAGATAAAGAGATAAAGAGATAAAGAGGTAAAGAGATAAGAAGATAAAAAGATAAAGAGATAAAGAGGTAAAGAGATAAAGAGATAAAGAGATAAAGAGGTAAAGAGATAAAGAGGTAAAGAGATAAAGAGATAAAGAGGTAAAGAGATAAAGAGATAAAGAGGTAAAGAGATAAAGAGGTAAAGAGATAAAGAGATAGAGATAAAGAGGTAAAGAGATAAAGAGATAAAGAGGTAAAGAGATAAAGAGATAAAGAGATAAAGAGATACAAAGATAACGAGATAAAGAGATAAAGAGATAAAGAGATAAAGAGATAAAGAGATAAAGAGGTAAAGAGATAAATAGGTAAAGAGATAAAGAGATAAAGAGGTAAAAAGATAAAGAGATAAAGAGGTAAAGAGATAAAGAGGTAAAGAGATAAAAAGATAAAGAGATAAAGAGATAAAGAGATACATAGGTAAAGAGGTAAAGAGATAAAGAGGTAAAGAGATAAAGAGATAAAGATATAAAGAGATAAAGAGGTAAAGAGATAAAGAGATAAAGAGATAAAGAGATAAAGAGGTAAAGAGATAAAGAGATAAAGAGGTAAAGAGATAAAGAGATAAAGAGATAAAGAGATAAAGAGGTAAAGAGATAAAGAGATACAGAGGTAAAGAGATAAAGAGATAAAGAGATACATAGATAAATAGATAAAGAAATAAAGAGATAAAGAGATAAAGAGGTAAAGAGATAAAAAGATAAAGAGATAAAGAGATAAAGAGGTAAAGAGATAAAGAGATAAAGAGATAAAGAGATAAAGAGGTAAAGAGATAAAGAGATAAAGAGATAAAGAGATAAAGAGATAAAGAGGTAAAGAGATAAAAAGATAAAGAGATAAAGAGATAAAGAGATAAAGAGGTAAAGAGATAAAGAGGTAAAGAGATAAAGAGATAAAGAGGTAAAGAGATAAAGAGATAAAGAGGTAAAGAGATAAAGAGGTAAAGAGATAAAGAGATAAAGAGATAAAGAGGTAAAGAGATAAAGAGATAAAGAGATAAAGAGATACAAAGATAACGAGATAAAGAGATAAAGAGATAAAGAGATAAAGAGATAAAGAGATAAAGAGGTAAAGAGATAAAGAGGTAAAGAGATAAAGAGATAAAGAGGTAAAGAGATAAAGAGATAAAGAGATAAAGAGGTAAACAGATAAAGAGATAAAGAGATAAAGAGATACAAAGATAACGAGATAAAGAGATAAAGAGATAAAGAGATAAAGAGATAAAGAGATACAAATTTAAAGAGATAAAGAGATAAAGAGATAAAGAGGTAAAGAGATAAAGAGATAAAGAGGTAAATAGATAAAGAGATAAAGAGATAAAGAGGTAAAGAGATAACGAGATAACGAGATAAAGAGGTAAAGAGATAAAGAGATAAATAGGTAAAGAGATAAAGAGATAAAGAGATAAAGAGATAAAGAGGTAAAGAGATAAAGAGGTAAAGAGATAAAGAGGTAAAGAGGTAAAGAGATACAGAGATAAAGAGATAAAGAGATAAAGAGGTAAAGAGATAAAGAGGTAAAGAGATAAAGAGATAAAGAGATAAAGAGATAAAGAGGTAAAGAGATAAAGAGATAAAGAGATACAGAGATAAAGAGATAAAGAGATAAAGAGATAAAGAGATAAAGAGGTAAAGAGATAAAGAGATAAAGAGGTAAAGAGATAAAGAGATAAAGAGATAAAGAGGTAAAGAGATAAAGAGATAAAGAAGTAAAGAGATAAAGAGATAAAGAGATAAATAGGTAAAGAGATAAAGAGATAAAGAGATAAAGAGATAAAGAGGTAAAGAGATAAAGAGATAAAGAGATAAAGAGATAAAGAGGTAAAGATATAAAGAGATAAAGAGATAAAGAGGTAAAGAGATAAAGAGATAAAGAGATAAAGAGGTAAAGAGGTAAAGAGATAAAGAGGTAAAGAGATAAAGAGATAAAGAGATAAAGAGGTAAAGAGATAAAGAGATAAAGAGATAAAGAGATAAAGAGGTAAATAGATAATGAGATAAAGAGATAAAGAGATAAAGAGATAAAGATGTAAAGAGATAAATAGATAAAGAGATACAGAGATAAAGAGATAAAGAGATAAAGAGATAAAGAGATAAAGAGATAAATAGGTAAATAGATAAAGAGAAAAAGAGATAAAGAGATAAAGAGATAAAGAGATAAAGAGATAAAAAGATAAAGAGATAAATAGATAAAGAGATAAAGAGGTAAATAGATAAAGAGTTAAAGAGATAAAGAGATAAAGAGATAAAGAGATAAAGAGATAAATAGGTAAAGAGATAAAGAGATAAGGAGATAAAGAGATAAAGTGATAAAGAGATAAAGAGATAAATAGGTAAATAGATAAAGAGATAAAGAGATAAAGAGGTAAAGAGGTAAATAGATAAACAGATAAAGAGATAAAGAGATAAAGAGATAAAGAGGTAAAGAGATAAAGAGATAAAGAGATAAAGAGATAAAGAGATAAAGAGATAAATAGATAAAGAGATAAAGAGGTAAAGAGGTAAAGAGATAAAGAGATCAAGAGATAAAGAGATAAAGAGATAAAGAGATAAAGAGATAAATAGGTAAAGAGATAAAGAGATAAAGAGATAAAGAGGTAAAGAGATAAAGAGATAAAGAGATAAAGAGATAAAGAGATAAAGAGATAAATAGGTAAAGAGATAAAGAGATAAAGAGACAAAGAGATAAAGAGGTAAAGAGGTAAAGAGATAAAGAGATAAAGAGATAAAGAGATAAAGAGATAAAGAGATAAAGAGGTAAAGAGGTAAAGAGATAAAGAGAAAGAGATAAAGAGATAAATAGATAAAGAGATAATGAGATAAAGAGATAAAGAGATAAAGAGATAAAGAGATAAAGAGGTAAAGAGATAAAGAGATAAAGAGGTAAATAGGTAAAGAGGTAAATAGATAAAGAGGTAAAGAGATAAAGAGGTAAAGAGATAAAGAGGTAAAGAGGTAAAGAGATAAAGAGATAAAGAGATAAAGAGGTAAAGAGATAAAGAGATAAAGAGATAAAGAGGTAAAGAGATAAAGAGATAAAGAAGTAAAGAGATAAAGAGATAAAGAGATAAAGAGATAAAGAGGTAAAGAGATAAAGAGATAAAGAAGTAAAGAGATAAAGAGATAAATAGGTAAAGAGATAAAGAGATAAAGAGATAAAGAGATAAAGAGGTAAAGAGATAAAGAGATAAAGAGATAAAGAGATAAAGAGGTAAAGATATAAAGAGATAAAGAGATAAAGAGGTAAAGAGATAAAGAGATAAAGAGATAAAGAGGTAAAGAGGTAAAGAGATAAAGAGGTAAATAGATAAAGAGATAAATAGGTAAAGAGATAAAGAGATAAAGAGATAAGGAGATAAAGAGGTAAATAGATAATGAGATAAAGAGATAAAGAGATAAAGAGATAAAGATGTAAAGAGATAAATAGATAAAGAGATACAGAGATAAAGAGATAAAAAGATAAAGAGATAAAGAGATAAAGAGATAAAGAGATAAATAGGTAAATAGATAAAGAGAAAAAGAGATAAAGAGATAAAGAGATAAAGAGATAAAGAGATAAAGAGATAAAGAGATAAAAAGATAAAGAGATAAATAGATAAAGAGATAAAGAGGTAAATAGATAAAGAGTTAAAGAGATAAAGAGATAAAGAGATAAAGAGATAAAGAGATAAATAGGTAAAGAGATAAAGAGATAAAGAGATAAAGAGATAAAGTGATAAAGAGATAAAGAGATAAATAGGTAAATAGATAAAGAGATAAAGAGATAAAGAGGTAAAGAGGTAAATAGATAAAGAGATAAAGAGATAAAGAGATAAAGAGATAAAGAGGTAAAGAGATAAAGCGATAAAGAGATAAAGAGATAAAGAGATACAGAGATAAATAGATAAAGAGATAAAGAGGTAAAGAGGTAAAGAGATAAAGAGATCAAGAGATAAAGAGATAAAGAGATAAAGAGATAAAGAGATAAATAGGTAAAGAGATAAAGAGATAAAGAGATAAAGAGGTAAAGAGATAAAGAGATAAATAGGTAAAGAGATAAAGAGAGTAAGAGATAAAGAGATAAAGAGGTAAAGAGGTAAAGAGATAAAGAGATAAAGAGATAAAGAGATAAAGAGATAAAGAGATAAAGAGGTAAAGAGGTAAAGAGATAAAGAGAAAGAGATAAAGAGATAAAGAGATAAAGAGATAATGAGATAAAGAGGTAAAGAGATAATGAGATAAAGAGATAAAGAGATAAAGAGATAAAGAGATAAAGAGGTAAAGAGATAAAGAGATAAAGAGGTAAAGAGGTAAAGAGGTAAATAGATAAAGAGAAAAAGAGATAAAGAGATAGAGAGATAAAGAGATAAAGAGATAAAGAGGTAAATAGGTAAAGAGATAATGAGATAAAGAGATAAAGAGATAAAGAGATAAAGAGATACAGAGATAAAGAGATAAAGAGATAAGAGGTAAAGAGGTAAAGAGATAAAGAGATAAAGAGATAAAGAGATAAAGAGATAAAGAGATAAAGAGGTAAAGAGATAAAGAGATAAAGAGATAAAGAGATAAAGAGATAAAGAGATAAAGAGATAAATAGATAAAGAGGTAAAGAGATAAAGAGGTAAAGAGATAAAGAGATAAAGAGATAAATAGGTAAATAGATAAAGAGATAAAGAGATAAAGAGATAAAGAGATAAAGAGATAAAGAGATAAAAAGATAAAGAGATAAATAGATAAAAAGATAAAGAGGTAAATAGATAAAGAGTTAAAGAGATAAAGAGATAAAGAGATAAAGAGATAAAAAGATAAAGAGATAAATAGGTAAAGAGATAAAGAGATAAAGAGATAAAGAGATAAAGAGATAAATAGGTAAATAGATAAAGAGATAAAGAGATAAAGAGGTAAAGAGGTAAATAGATAAAGAGATAAAGAGATAAAGAGATAAAGAGGTAAATAGATAAAGAGATAAAGAGATAAAGAGATAAAGAGATAAAGAGATAAATAGATAAATAGATAAAGAGGTAAAGAGATAAAGAGGTAAAGAGGTAAAGAGATAAAGAGAAAGAGATAAAGAGATAAAGAGATAAAGAGATAACGAGATAAAGAGGTAAAGAGATAAAGAGATAAAGAGGTAAAGAGATAAAGAGATAAAGAGGTAAAGAGGTAAAGAGGTAAAGAGATAAAGAGATAAAGAGAAAAAGAGATAAAGAGAAAAAGAGATAAAGAGATAAAGAGATAAAGAGGTAAAGAGATAATGAGATAAAGAGATAAAGAGATAAAGAGATAAAGAGATAAAGAGATAAAGAGGTAAAGAGATAAAGAGATAAAGAGATACATAGATAAATAGATAAAGAGATAAAGAGATAAAGAGATAAAGAGATACAGAGATAAAGAGATAAAGAGATAAAGAGGTAAAGAGATAAAGAGGAGATAAAGAGGTAAAGAGATAAAGAGATAAAGAGATAGAGATAACGAGATAAATAGATAAAGATGTAAAGAGATAAAGAGATAAAGAGATAAAGAGATAAATAGGTAAATAGATAAAGAGAAAAAGATGTAAAGAGATAGAGAGATAAAGAGATAAAGAGATAAAGAGGTAAAGAGATAATGAGATAAAGAGATAAAGAGATAAAGAGATAAAGAGATACAGAGATAAAGAGATAAAGAGATAAAGAGGTAAAGAGATAAAGAGGTAAAGAGATAAAGAGATAAAGAGATAAAGAGGTAAAGAGATAAATAGGTAAAGAGATAAATAGGTAAATAGATAAAGAGATAAAGAGATAAAGAGATAAATAGATAAAGAGATAAAGAGGTAGAAAGGTAAAGAGTTAAATAGATAAAGAGGTAGAAAGGTAAAGAGGTAAAGAGGTAGAAAGGTAAAGAGGTAAAGAGGTAGAGAGGTAAAGAGATAAAGAGGCACCACAGAGATATTCAGAAAAGAGTTCATGGATCTCAGTTTCTCCCATTTTGGTTTTGGCCATGTCAACAAACACTGTTTCAACCTAGTGGCCTCCATCAGAACCTCTTCATCAGAACCTGTGCCCCTGTCCTTAAAAAACACCCTTATTCTTATTATTCTTACTACCTTGTGTATAGTGTGCTTTGCTGATAACCGGAATTAACTACAGCTGTGCCAACAATGCCTCTGTGTATTGAATCGAGGAAAGGAAGTAGGGGAGGGAGAAGGGAAGGGAAGAAGAGAGAGAGAGAGAGAGAGAGAGAGAGAGAGAGAGAGAGAGAGAGAGAGAGAGAGAGAGAGAGAGAGAGAGAGACAGAGAGAGACAGAGAGAGAGAGAGAGAGAGAGAGAGAGAGAGAGAGAGAGAGAGAGAGAGAGAGAGAGAGAGAGAGATGGGGGATGGCAGCTCTGATGCACGGAGCGTTAGGCAGATGCGCTCGACAGTGGCCGGAGGCACTAGAAGGAGCTAGTCACCGCGGGGGTGGAGGGATACACTCTCCGGGGAGAGACAGGTGCAACGCGGCTAAGCAGGAAAAACAAACGTCCCAGAGATATGCAGTGTACGGTATATCAGTGTTCCGCAGACAGATTCCGGCAGGGTTATGTGAATCTGTGTGTGGGTTAGGGGGAGCTTATCAGCCTGGTTAAATTGGCCCTCGCTACCATAAAACCCACAAGGATTTGGCATATTGCGAAATTGGCACCGGATCTGCGTGCGCTTGGCAAGCGTCTACGAGCTGGGCGCCGGCGATACTGTACGTTCTAGTGGAGGATCACCATCCAGAGAGGATCACCATCGCCGTGATTGGCCGGAGGACACAGAATTAGCTGCGTCTAATATTTCCCTTCGAAAGGAATCAGCCGACATTCATGGTCGTTTCCCTTTTCAAAAGGAAGCCGGGATTACACGACGATTACGCGGGCAACAAAGAAGAAGCAGCCATTATGGAACACAATTCATCCTGCCGCCGGCCGGGGCGCGTGAATGCTTTACCCAACCCAGTTGTGTTTCCGTGTCTCTGATTGGCCAGGTCATTCCTGGTCATGTGACATGTACGCCCAATCGTGGGACCGCAAGTGTCTACACTGGTTAAGCTCAGGCGCTCTTTCGAAGTTGGTTAAGGTTAGAGTTTGTCTTAGAGCATGGCGATAGAACGCCAGGTAGTTTGCAGGCTGTTAGACCCGGAAATAGGCGCAGAACTTGCTGTCCCACGATTGGCGCACATGTCACATGACCTGGCCAATCAGAGCGCGAAACTCGCACCCGGAAACACAACTCGGTTGGGTAAAGCATACACACGGCCGGGGCGCCTGTAGCCATGTCTCTGTGTCCCTGTGTCTCTGTGTCTCTGTGTCTCTCTGTGTCTCTGTGTCTCTGTGTCTCTCTGTGTCTCTGTCTCTCTGTGTCTCTGTGTGTCTCTGTGTCCCTGTGTCTCTGTGTCTATGTGTCCCTGTGTCTCTGTGTCTCTGTGTCTCTGTGTCTCTGTGTCTCTGTGTCTCTGTGTCTCTCTGTCTCAGTGTTTCTGTGTCTCTGTGTCTCTGTGTATGTGTGTCTCTGTGTATCTGTGTCTCTATGTGTCTCTGTGTCTCTGTGTCAGGACTGTGTCAGGACTGTGTCTATGTGTCTCTGTGTCTCTGTGTCTATGTGTCTCTGTGTCTCTGTGTCTCTGTCTCTCTGTGTCTCAGTGTCTCTCTGTCTCTGTGTCCCTGTGTCTCTGTGTCTCTCTGTCTCAGTGTCTCTGTGTCTCTGTGTCTCTGTGTCTCTCTGTGTGTCTCTGTGTCTCTGTGTCTCTGTGTCTCTGTGTATCTGTGTCTCAGTGTCTCTGTGTCTCTGTGTCTCTGTGTCTCTGTGTCTCTGTGTCTCTCTGTGTCTCTCTGTGTCTCTGTGTCCCTGTGTCTCTGTGTCTCTCTGTGTCTATGTGTCCCTGTGTCTCTGTGTCTCTGTGTCTATGTGTCTGTGTGTCTCTGTGTCTCTGTGTCTCTGTGTCTCTCTGTGTCTCTGTGTCTCTGTGTCCCTGTGTCTCTGTGTCTGTGTGTCTCTGTGTCTCAGTGTCTCTGTGTCTCTGTGTCTATGTGTCTCTGTGTCTGTGTGTCTCTGTATCTCTGTGTCTCTGTGTCCCTGTGTCTCTGTGTCTCTGTGTCTCTGGTTCTATGTCTCTCTGTGTCTCTGTGTCTCAGTGTCTCTGTGTCTCTGTTTATCTGTCTCTCTGTGTCTCTGTGTCACTCTGTCTCAGTGTATCTGTGTCTCTGTGTCTCTGTGTCTCTGTGTCTCTGTGTCTCTGTGTCTCTGTGTCTCTGTCTCTCTGTGTCTCTGTGTCTCTGTGTCTCTGTGTCTCTGTGTCTTTGTGTCTCTGTGTCTCTGTGTGTCTGTGTGTCTCTGTGTCTCTGTGTCAGGACTGTGTATCTGTGTGTCTCTGTGTCTCTGTGTCTCTGTGTGTCTGTGTCTCTGTGTCTCTGTGTCCCTGTCTCTCTATGTCTCTGTGTCTCTGTGTCTCAGTGTCTCTCTGTGTCTCTGTGTCTCTGTGTCTCTGTGTCTCTGTGTATCTCTGTGTCTCTGTGTCCCTGTGTATCTCTGTGTCTCTGTGTCCCTGTGTCTCTGTGTCTCTGTGTCTATGTGTGTCTCTGTGTCCCTGTGTCTCTGTGTCTCTGTGTCTCTGTGTCTCTGTGTCCCTGTGTCCCTGTGTCTCTGTGTCTCTGTGTCTCTGTGTCCCTGTGTCTCTGTGTCTCTGTGTGTATCTGTGTCCCTGTGTCTCTGTGTCTTTAGGCATATTTTCAGAAAATAGCGCTAGTGCTTAACATGTTAAAGACATTAGAGGTTGTGTACTTACTATTTTCATAGTTAAAGACATTCAAGGTTGTGTACTTTCATAGTTAAATACATTAGAGGTAGTGTACTTTCATAGTTAAAGACATTCAAGGTTGTGTACTTTCATAGTTAAAGACATTCAAGGTTGTGTACTTTCATAGTTAAATACATTAGAGGTAGTGTACTTTCATAGTTAAAGACATTCAAGGTTGTGTACTTTCATAGTTAAAGACATTCAAGGTTGTGTACTTTCATAGTTAAAGACATTCAAGGTTGTGTACTTTCATAGTTAAAGACAGTAGATGTTGTGTACTTTCGTAGTTAAAGACAATAGATCTTGTGTACTTTAATAGTTAAAGACCATATAGGTTGTGTACTTTCATAGTTAAAGACAAAAGTGATACCGATCTTCAAAGCCGGTGAGAAAAATCTATTCACCAACTACAGGCCGGTTTCTCTCCTTTCCCAGTTCTCAAAGATAATGGAAAATTATTTGCTGCACGATTGGACAGTTTCATTGATAAACACGCATTACTTATAGACAGTCAATATGGATTTAGATCGAATCATTCAACGTCATTGGCACTAATGGACCTAGTAGAAGAACTGACGAGCATAATTGATAATAAGAAGTTTGCAATAGGGGTCTTCATAGATCTGAAGAGGCGTTTGACACTATAAATCATGATATTCTGCTACTAAAATTGGAAAGGTATGGGATCAGAGGAGTAGGGCTCAAATGGTTAAAGAGTTACTTAGAACAAAGACAACAGTTTGTGCAGTTGGGGGAGTACAGGTCCACTCAGTCAAACATAATCTGTGGTGTGCCGCAAGGGTCAATTCTGGGCCCGAAACTATTCATACTGTATATAAATGATATAAGTAATGCGTCAAAAATATTGAAAAATGTAATTTTTGCTGATGATACAAATGTCTTCTGTGAGGGAGAGAACCTCCAAATGCTTTTAAAGAATGTTGCAGCTGAGCTAACCAAGCTGAAAGTGTGGTTTGAGGTAAATAAATTATCATTAAATATAAAAAAAAAAACAAATTCATGATATTTGGTAAACGTGATATACAAGTAAATACACCGGTGGAACTAATGATTGATAGTATTAAACTGGAGAGGGTATTTGAGAATACATTTCTGGGTGTGATAATAGACCACAAACTCAACTGGAAACCTCATATCAAATATGTCAGGACTAAATTGGCACGGAGTGTTGGTGTTTTATGCAAGATAAGACACATTCTAAACCAAAAAACACTGTATACACTGTACTGTACACTCTTCCTACCATATATGAGCTACTGTGCGGAGGTGTGGGGTAATACCTACAAAAACACTCTACAGCCAATATGCACCATGCAAAAAAAAGCAATACGAATAATCAACAATGTAGGATATTATGAACACACCAATAACTTATTTATAAAGCTACAAGCATTGAAATGTATGGACCTAGTGGATTACAAAACTGCCCTCATTCTATACAAAGCCAGATATAAACTAATCCCAGGCAACATTCAAAAATGGTTCAGAGACAGGGAAGGAGAATATAACTTAAGAGGGAGAGGGAATCTTAAACAACCAAGGGTACACACCATGCTGAAAAGCATGTGCATATCGGTGTGTGGAGTGAAGTTGTGGAATAATTTACCCGAATACATCAAACTGAGTAAACATGTGGCACAATTTAAAAAGCAGCTAAAAAAATACACATTGGAAAAATACAGAAATGAGTATTGAGGATAAACAAAGTTATGTTATATTGTGTATGTAGTGCTGTACTATATTCAATGCTGTCAAGTGAATCAAGTTTTTTTATTGTAATCTTTTAATATAAGTAAAAGTATATTCTATATTGTAATACACTAAATTATGTTATATCTAGTAAAATTAATGGAAGAACAAATATAAATGTAAGGGGGTAGGGATCAATAAGCTTAGCTTCCCTCTACTCCTTTTTTGTACATGTCTGCTAACCAAACACATTGCTCTTGACCTTTTGTTTATAATTCCTTATTTTTTTTCTTTTTTTAATGTTTTTCTTTTAATGTTAAGATATCGTGAGTTGTTGTATGGAGAATAACTTTTTCATTCATTCATTCATTCATTCATTCATTCATTCATTCATTCATTCAGTAGAGGTTGTGTACTTTCATAGTTAAAGACAGTAGAGGTTGTGTACTTTCATAGTTAAAGACAGTAGAGGTTGTGTACTTTCATAGTTAAATACACTAGAGGTTGTGTACTTTCATAGTTAAAGACAATATAGGTTGTGTACTTTCATAGTTAAAGACAGTAGAGGTTGTGTACTTTCATAGTTAAGACAGAAGAGGTTGTGTATTTTCATAGTTAAAGACAGTAGAGGTTGAGTACTTACATAGTTAAAGACATTAGAGGTTGTGTACTTTCATAGTTAAATACATTAGAGGATGTGTACTTTCATAGTTAAAAACAGTAGAGGTTGTGTATTTTCATAGTTAAATACATTAGAGGTTGTGTACTTTCATAGTTAAAGACAATATAGGTTGTGTACTTTCATAGTTAAAGACAGTAGAGGTTGTGTACTTTCATAGTTAAGACAGAAGAGGTTGTGTATTTTCATAGTTAAAGACAGTAGAGGTTGAGTACTTTCATAGTTAAATACATTAGAGGATGTGTACTTTCATAGTTAAAGACAGTAGAGGTTGTGTACTTTCATAGTTAAAGACATTAGAGGTTGTGTACGTTCATAGTTAAAGACAGTAGATGTTGTGTACTTTCATAGTTAAAGACAATATAGGTTGTGTATTTTCATAGTTAAAGACAGAGGAGGATGTGTACTTTCATAGTTAAGTACATTAGAGGATGTGTACTTTCATAGTTAAAGACAGTAGAGGTTGTGTATTTTCATAGTTAAAGACATTAGAGGTTGTGTACTTTCATAGTTAAAGATATTAGAGGTTGTGTACTTTCATAGTTAAAGACAGTAGAGGTTGTGTATTTTCATAGTTAAAGACAATAGATGTTGTGTATTTTCATAGTTAAAGACCAAAGAGGTTGTGTACTTTCATAGTTAAAGACATTAGAGGTTGTGTACTTTCGTAGTTAAAGACAGAAGAGGCTGTGTACTTTCATAGGTAAAGATATTAGAGGTTGTGTACTTTCATAGTTAAAGACAGAGGAGGTTGTGTACTTTCATAGTTAAATACACTAGAGGTTGTGTACTTTCGTAGTTAAAGACAGTAGATGTTGTGTACTTTCATAGTTAAATACATTAGACGATGTGTACTTTCATAGTTAAAGACAGTAGAGGTTGTGTACTTTCATAGTTAAAGACATTAGAGGTTGTGTACTTTCATAGTTAAAGACAGTAGAGGTTGTGTACTTTCATAGTTAAGACAGAAGAGGTTGTGTATTTTCATAGTTAAAGACAGTAGAGGTTGTGTACTTTCATAGTTAAGACAGAAGAGGTTGTGTATTTTCATAGTTAAAGACAGTAGAGGTTGTGTATTTTTATAGTTAAAGATATTAGAGGTTGTGTACTTTCATAGTTAAAGACAGTAGATGTTGTGTATTTTCATAGTTAAAGACAATAGAGGTTGTGTATTTTCATAGTTAAAGACCGAAGAGGTTGTGTACTTTCATAGTTAAAGACATTAGAGGTTGTGTACTTTCGTAGTTAAAGACAGAAGAGGTTGTGTACTTTCATAGGTAAATTATATTAGAGGTTGTGTACTTTCATAGTTAAAGACAGAGGAGGTTGTGTACTTTCATAGTTAAATACAGTAGAGGTTGTGTACTTTCATAGTTAAAGACAGTAGAGGTTGTGTACTTTCATAGTTAAATACACTAGAGGTTGTGTACTTTCATAGTTAAAGACAATATAGGTTGTGTACTTTCATAGTTAAAGACAGTAGAGGTTGTGTACTTTCATAGTTAAGACAGAAGAGGTTGTGTATTTTCATAGTTAAAGACAGTAGAGGTTGAGTACTTACATAGTTAAAGACATTAGAGGTTGTGTACTTTCATAGTTAAATACATTAGAGGATGTGTACTTTCATAGTTAAAAACAGTAGAGGTTGTGTATTTTCATAGTTAAATACATTAGAGGTTGTGTACTTTCATAGTTAAAGACAATATAGGTTGTGTACTTTCATAGTTAAAGACAGTAGAGGTTGTGTACTTTCATAGTTAAGACAGAAGAGGTTGTGTATTTTCATAGTTAAAGACAGTAGAGGTTGAGTACTTTCATAGTTAAATACATTAGAGGATGTGTACTTTCATAGTTAAAGACAGTAGAGGTTGTGTACTTTCATAGTTAAAGACATTAGAGGTTGTGTACGTTCATAGTTAAAGACAGTAGATGTTGTGTACTTTCATAGTTAAAGACAATATAGGTTGTGTATTTTCATAGTTAAAGACAGAGGAGGATGTGTACTTTCATAGTTAAGTACATTAGAGGATGTGTACTTTCATAGTTAAAGACAGTAGAGGTTGTGTATTTTCATAGTTAAAGACATTAGAGGTTGTGTACTTTCATAGTTAAAGATATTAGAGGTTGTGTACTTTCATAGTTAAAGACAGTAGAGGTTGTGTATTTTCATAGTTAAAGACAATAGATGTTGTGTATTTTCATAGTTAAAGACCAAAGAGGTTGTGTACTTTCATAGTTAAAGACATTAGAGGTTGTGTACTTTCGTAGTTAAAGACAGAAGAGGCTGTGTACTTTCATAGGTAAAGATATTAGAGGTTGTGTACTTTCATAGTTAAAGACAGAGGAGGTTGTGTACTTTCATAGTTAAATACACTAGAGGTTGTGTACTTTCGTAGTTAAAGACAGTAGATGTTGTGTACTTTCATAGTTAAATACATTAGACGATGTGTACTTTCATAGTTAAAGACAGTAGAGGTTGTGTACTTTCATAGTTAAAGACATTAGAGGTTGTGTACTTTCATAGTTAAAGACAGTAGAGGTTGTGTACTTTCATAGTTAAGACAGAAGAGGTTGTGTATTTTCATAGTTAAAGACAGTAGAGGTTGTGTACTTTCATAGTTAAGACAGAAGAGGTTGTGTATTTTCATAGTTAAAGACAGTAGAGGTTGTGTATTTTTATAGTTAAAGATATTAGAGGTTGTGTACTTTCATAGTTAAAGACAGTAGATGTTGTGTATTTTCATAGTTAAAGACAATAGAGGTTGTGTATTTTCATAGTTAAAGACCGAAGAGGTTGTGTACTTTCATAGTTAAAGACATTAGAGGTTGTGTACTTTCGTAGTTAAAGACAGAAGAGGTTGTGTACTTTCATAGGTAAATTATATTAGAGGTTGTGTACTTTCATAGTTAAAGACAGAGGAGGTTGTGTACTTTCATAGTTAAATACACTAGAGGTTGTGTACTTTCGTAGTTAAAGACATACAAGGTTGTGTACTTTCATAGTTAAAGACAGAGGAGGTTGTGTACTTTCATAGTTAAAGACAGAGGAGGTTGTGTACTTTCATAGTTAAAGACAGTAGATGTTGTGTACTTTCATAGTTAAATACATTAGAGGATGTGTACTTTCATAGTTAAAGACAGTAGAGGTTGTGTACTTTCATAGTTAAAGACATTAGAGGTTGTGTACTTTCATAGTTAAAGACAGTAGATGTTGTGTACTTTCATAGTTAAAGACAATATAGGTTGTGTATTTTCATAGTTAAAGACAGAGGAGGATGTGTACTTTCATAGTTAAATACATTAGAGGATGTGTACTTTCATAGTTAAAGACAGTAGAGGTTGTGTATTTTCATAGTTAAAGACATTAGAGGTTGTGTACTTTCATAGTTAAAGATATTAGAGGTTGTGTACTTTCATAGTTAAAGACAGTAGAGGTTGTGTATTTTCATAGTTAAAGACAATAGAGGTTGTGTATTTTCATAGTTAAAGACCGAAGAGGTTGTGTACTTTCATAGTTAAAGACATTAGAGGTTGTGTACTTTCGTAGTTAAAGACAGAAGAGGTTGTGTACTTTCATAGGTAAAGATATTAGAGGTTGTGTACTTTCATAGTTAAAGACAGAGGAGGTTGTGTACTTTCATAGTTAAATACACTAGAGGTTGTGTACTTTCGTAGTTAAAGACAGAGGAGGTTGTGTACTTTCATAGTTAAATACACTAGAGGTTGTGTACTTTCGTAGTTAAAGACAGTAGAGGTTGTGTACTTTCATAGTTAAAGACAATATAGGTTGTGTACTTTCATAGTTAAAGACAGTAGAGGTTGTGTACTTTCATAGTTAAGACAGAAGATGTTGTGTATTTTCATAGTTAAAGACAGTAGAGGTTGTGTATTTTTATAGTTAAAGATATTAGAGGTTGTGTACTTTCATAGTTAAAGACAGTAGATGTTGTGTATTTTCATAGTTAAAGACAATAGAGGTTGTGTATTTTCATAGTTAAAGACCGAAGAGGTTGTGTACTTTCATAGTTAAAGACATTAGAAGTTGTGTACTTTCGTAGTTAAAGACAGAAGAGGTTGTGTACTTTCATAGGTAAATTATATTAGAGGTTGTGTACTTTCATAGTTAAAGACAGAGGAGGTTGTGTACTTTCATAGTTAAATACACTAGAGGTTGTGTACTTTCGTAGTTAAAGACATAAGAGGTTGTGTACTTTCATAGTTAAAGACAGAGGAGGTTGTGTACTTTCATAGTTAAAGACAGAGGAGGTTGTGTACTTTCATAGTTAAAGACAGTAGATGTTGTGTACTTTCATAGTTAAAGACAATATAGGTTGTGTACTTTCATAGTTAAAGACAGAAGAAGTTGTGTACTTTCATAGTTAAAGACAATATAGGTTGTGTACTTTCATAGTTAAAGACAGAAGAGGTTGTGTACTTTCATAGTTAAAGACAATATAGGTTGTGTACTTTCATAGTTAAAGACAGAAGAGGTTGTGTACTTTCATAGTTAAAGACAATATAGGTTGTGTACTTTCATAGTTAAAGACAGTAGAGGTTGTGTACTTTCATAGTTAAAGACAGAGGAGGTTGTGTACTTTCATAGTTAAAGACAGTAGATGTTGTGTACTTTCATAGTTAAAGACAATATAGGTTGTGTACTTTCATAGTTAAAGACAGAGGAGGTTGTGTACTTTCATAGTTAAAGACAGTAGATGTTGTGTACTTTCATAGTTAAAGACAATATAGGTTGTGTATGTAGTACTTTCCTGAGCTAATTGTTCTGATTTAATCAGAACCTAATATCTAATCTGCTCCGCGTTGTGTACAAAACCTTAAAAGCCCTGGAAAGTACTTTTAACAAAGACTGGGAAGTCTTTGTTTGACGACCAGCGGCACAGGAGAAATGGAGAGGAGAAGGCAGTAAACAGCATCTGGTTTAATTAAAAGTTAAGAGTGTAATTACAATGAAAAATGGATTTTGCAATGATATAAGGGTATTCAAATACTAAGCCACAGATCCCTTATATCAGACTAATATTACAGTAGAGTGGATAAGTTGTTGCTGGGCTTTGTTCTCTTGCTGGTGAACAAAGCAAAGATCTATTCTCCCTCCAAAATGATGTTCTTTGTG
>NW_028174288.1:0-4000 GCF_963971535.1 Notolepis coatsorum | reverse complement strand
TTGAAAAGAATGCCAGGATGAAAAATTAACTACTGGTTACTAAAAATAGTACAAAAAGTGTATAATAAAAAGACAAGTTACAAACAAAACATGAGCAAACACCGAACAGAGACAATAGACGTGCTGCCATCTTGGATTCTAAAACAGGAGTTCAACAGACTGTCTGAACTGTCTGATTGTCTGAACTTCTCTCTCTCAGTTACACCAACACAATATTGAAAATAATTGTACAAAAAGTGTTAACGTGTTGTCAACGAAATTTTATTAGGGAACATGACAAAGAATATTTTGATTTGTATTTGAAACAATATTTAACTGTATGGTTTCAAACCTTTCTAGCAAATAAATAAAACTTAATTAAATTGCCTATTCCACAGACAACTCGGCTGAGTTGCCAAGTCCCGTGGACACCCAGGAGGAGGGAGAGTCCAGCAGACCCTCTTCGGCGCACCGGGAGCCAGGGGTCCTCCTGACACAGGCTGTCCTGTCGAACCAAGAAGACACAACGCGTGTTATGGGAGAAATACGCGACAGGCTGACGGACTTGCGCACTGTGATGTCGGATATCAGCGACTCCCTAAAGACCATTGCTGCCTGGGCAGCGCAAAATACTAATAAAGACCGTTAACCACTGTTTGGCGTTGGTATCATGCTGGAATATGAATGCCTTTTTTCGTTTAGTTCTTTTAAAGTTCGATTAATACCTCGCCATGCTCTAAGACAAACTCTAACCTTAACCAACTTTGAAAGAGTGCCTAAGCTTAACCGTCGAAAGAACTTGCAGTCACACGATTGGTGCACATGTCACATGACCAGATACGTCAGTGGCCAATCAGATTCGCAAATCGCACAACTGCGTTGGGTAAAGCATTCACGCATCCGGGATGGGCAACCATTTTGGATATTTTGAACATGGGAATTGTAGTCTTTTTGTGGCCATTTTGTAGCAGAGTTCCTGGAAGATTTTATGGGGTTCAAGGTTCAGAGTTCTGTATGAATTATTTCAATAACTGTTAATATTCGGGATAATAAGCGACAAAAGGTAACGTTTTTGACAAATATTGAAAGGCTTTCAAGTTTCTCTTCCCTATTGTTAACATGTAGGAACAATTAGATCTGAAATTAGTTTCAAGACAGTTGCACTGTGGGGGAAATAAAAAAGTACAGTAGATTACAGTAGATTTCATTATCTGTTCTTATACACGCCTGGTGATACTAAATCCAAATTGAACTCGGGCATTTGAAAGATAATATATGTATATATATTTAAATGTGCGAATTGGCTATAATAAGGTAATTTATAAGCCTCCTATTCTATATTCTATAATAATATTTCAAATTGCATTGGTCCGGATGGGAGAATTCAGTACTGTATCTACAGAATCTTCTGTTTAATAATCTTCCCTTTATTAATTTCCTTCGATTTTTGTACACATGATCTCAAGAAGGTACTGAACGCGAGATCAGTGGCCGTTTTTAATGTTTGGTCATGTTTGGTTAATAATTCATATTCTCCTTTGTTTCATCACAATTTAAGCAAGCCTAGTAATAGACACAATATTTCTGACACTGTGAATACATTCCCTGAGGTCCGTAGATGTCCCAAACCTTGATGTGGCAAACCTTCTCAGTGCCAGACAGGCAGAGCCATCGACCCGTCAGCAGGCCAATTGCACGCTCCACGGTGACTCTTGTGCGCGAGTGCGTCCGGCTGTAGATGCGCTCCTGGTGGGTGGTGGGGTTGGTCAGAGGAGTCATCAGCCATGGATAGCCCAGATCCCCTGCATTTAAGTGATATTTTTATTACTGATACCCCAGTAATAACATTACAATTTAATTAAATGAAATTAGGCCTGGGTCGTGCGTTCCTCCCGGCCACACGGCAACGACTTATCAACCATAAGCCATGCTGCATTAATTTGGAAAGACCTATTTCAAATGCTATTTATAGGGTTTGATACTAATTACAGTCATGTCTCTATTTTACAATTAACTATAATTAATTATGAGTCATGCATGAAACTCGAATGCATGAAAGCTTATTAGTCTGTTGCAATTTTCCTATTGTCCTGATGTCAAACAAAGTGATACAAGGTACTCCTCTGGTTTGTGGAAACATTGGAATCGATGCCTTTATGTATTTTAATCTATGTCGTTGGCCTTGTTTCTTTTGTTATTGTATTTGTGTTGTTGTTTTGTATATGTGTAATATGGACCTTGAGTCTGGAATAAAGTCGTCATCTATTATTAACCGCTTGGTGCCATATGTGCGCACGGTCGGAGCTGTGCGTAGATGTACGCACAATCTCAAGCACACGACGTTCATTTAGATAAATCCCACACTTTGCTTAGAAATGACCGTACGCACGGTTTACGCACATATCTGTGCGTACGCAGCATTGATAAATGAGGGCCTTGGTATTTTACTTGGCCCAGCAGCCACTACAAAGTGATGTTCATCTCTAACCTACAATACAATTAGTTGCTAATTGAGTGTGTCACAGCTGTAAAAAAATTATAATAATAATTGTTGAAGTAGAGGTTCCTATGTAGGATTGTTAGTAACTGTCTAACTGCATATATAACTGTTTCCACTAGAGGGCGCTCTAGGCGAGCCACTCAAGATACCACCAGTGGCGAGTATAAATAGAGATGTCTCCTCCCCCTCTACCTCTTTCCCCCCAGCCTCTCAGTGAGAGGAGAACTCATGTGCTGCTTGCTCATACCATGTGAATGATAAACCACGCCGTATAAAGGCTAAGATAGAAACCATGCCTCTTGACCACATTATTGTCGCCCTATAGCCGGATTCTGTCAACAATAATAATATAAAAGACATAAAATTAGGCATAAAATAAGCATATAACATTAAATCACATCGTTTTCATATTAGGCTCTAACATCCTAGGCCTCTTGTTTACAGTTTGACTGTCACTGATAAAATAGTTTTTATAGAGTAATAAAATAATAAAATAGTTAGGAGCACTGCAATTAAATAGTTAAACATGGCCATAAAAGAGCATAGAAGTTCATGAAATTGGCAGGAAGTGCATACAAATAGCCAGTTTATGAGTTATGGCATTGAACTTATCCAAAACAATATATAAATTACGACATTAATCCAGAAACTATTTGAAGAGTTAGCCTCCCTGACATCTCATTTAAATGCCTGAGGAAAGAGAGAGAGAGAGAGAGAGAGAGAGAGAGAGAGAGAGAGAGAGAGAGAGAGAGAGAGAGAGAGAGAGAGAGAGAGAGAGAGAGAGAGAGAGAGAGAGATAGGACAGTAATAAGGAAGGACAGTAATAAGGGAAAGAGAGAGACAGAGAGAGAGAAAGAGAGAGAGAGCATGTGACAATGAGAAAGGAGAGAGAGAGAGAGAGAGAGAGAGAGAGAGAGAGAGAGAGAGAGAGAGAGAGAGAGAGAGAGAGAGAGAGAGAGAGAGACAGAGAGAGAGAGAGACAGAGAGAGAGAGAGATAGAGAGAGGGGGGGAGAGAGAGACAGAGAGAGAGAGATATATAGAGAGACAGAGAGAGAGAGAAGGAGAGAGAGCATGTGACAATGAGAAAGGAGAGAGAGATAAAGAAAAGAGAGAGACAGAGAGACAGAGAGAGAGAGCATGTGACAATGAGAAAGGAAAGAGAGAGAGAGATAGATAGATACAGGAAAAAGAGAGAGAGAGAGAGAGAGAGAGAGAGCAGACAGAAACATATTGAATGACAAAAGGCGTGCTGGCAGAAGCGTGTGCATGGTGTCTGTGTCTTCTCCAGATAACCTCTCTCTCTCTCTCTCTCTCTCTCTCTCTCTCTCTCTCTCTCTCTCTCTCTCACTCTCTCTCTCTCTCTCTCTCTCCCTCCCTCTCTCTCTCTCTCTCTCTCTCTCTCTTTCTCTCTCTCTCTCTCTTTATTGAATCACGGTGTCTTTTAAATGTCACACATCATCCTCAACAACATGATTCACCGCTGGTCCCACCAGGACACATGATCCCGTTCCTTTCAACAG
>NW_028174289.1:0-18598 GCF_963971535.1 Notolepis coatsorum | reverse complement strand
AACTAAAGGGTCCGGCCGGTTAGCCAAGGGCTAGCTTGTCTAGGCCTCCGTGGTCTTTACACTATATGTTACGCTGTTTAGAAACGTATAGAACTAAAACTAGAATGTGGCTGAGTACAAAGGTTGTAAGCTAAAACCAACTGCATACCGGAAGAAGAAAAGGAGGGGGGGGGGGGGGAGGAGAGAAAGAGAGAGGGGGGTGGGGGGCGAGAGAGAGAAGTGAAAGAGAGGGGGGAGAGGGTGAGAGAGAGAGGAGAGAAAGAGAGAGAGGGGGAGAGGGCGAGAGAGAGAGAGGAGAGAAAGAGAGGGGGAGAGGGGGAGAGAGAGAAAGAGAGGGGGCAAGACAGAGAGAGGAAAGAAAGAGAGAGAGGGGGAGAGGGCGAGAGAGAGGAGAGAAAGAGAGAGGGGGGAGAGAAGAGAGAGGGGGAGAGAAAGAGAGAAAGAGAGGAGAGAAAGAGAGGAGAGAAAGAGAGAGAGGGGAGAAGGCAAGAGAGAGAGATGAGAGAAAGAGAGAGGGGGGAGAGGGCGAGAGAGAGAGAGAGAGAGAGAGAGAGAGGAGAGAAAGAGAGGGGGGAGAGGGTGAGAGAGAGAGGAGAGAAAGAGAGAGAAGGGAGAGGGCGGGAGAAAGAGAGGGGGAGAGAAAAAGAGGGAGAAAAAGAGAGGGAGAGAGGAGAGGAGTTATTCTTCTATCTCATTCTATCTCCTCGGCCGTCGCTCCTCTCAGAAGAGAGCGGTGTCACATTCTGCTCTTCATCACCAAACAAACCTTCACCTGAGTCCGTTTACGCAACTCCTCGGTCAGAGAGCAAGCGGCCAGCGGCTCAGTAGGAGCGCGGGTGACCATATTCACACACGGACGGCCGCTTTGCTCTTATGTCGGGTTCAGGTTGGGATTCCTTTACACCCTGTTAAAAAAGGATGGAATGCAGGCGCGGAGGTCGCCCGGGCCGGCCAAGATGCGAACACGGAGGCTACACACACCAACCGGGACCCGAGCACCGAGATCAACCGGACCAGCCAGAACTCGAATAACGAAGTCTCACACACCAAGCAGGACTCGAGCACTGAGGTCATACACACCGACCAAGATTCAATATCACATATGCATATAATTAGATAGTGAATGGAGGCAATGATTCGAGACACACTGCAGACAACACATAGACCACGTGGAATACAGACAAGGTGAACACATTAGTTGGGGAAATTTGGACTTGACTCGGGACATATAATACAAATAATACGTACTAGACTAAACTATAGACACTAACACACAGGACACACAGCTAAGAGGACGGGGAACATGGGGAATCACATTCAGAGACCTGATCGGGAGCTCTGGAAATGTACTATCATATGAAAGATAAAAATTTAAATAAAATGTTGGACAATAATAGGGACATTGGAGAATCCAACCAGAGCATGGCATAAAGAGCAAAGTGGCTGGGAATGCAGTCAATGGGAGAAGAGCGCGTATGACACACACACGTGTATAAATGTTCATTGGTTTATATAGCAGCTTTTTATCAAAAGCGCTTTACAATTTTTGTTCCTCACTCATTCACTCACACATTCACACAGCGACGGCGGAGGCCATGCAAGGTGCCAACCTGCTCATCGAGAGTGATTAAGTGTCTCGCTCAAGGACACTTCAACACGCTGCCCGGGAGGAGCGGGAATCTAACCCGGGAACCTTCTGATTACCAGACAACCGCTCTACCTCCTGAGCCACTGCCACCACGCCCCCTTTCCACCCTGTTTCAGAAAAAAGGGTGGAAACGGGTGCGGCTGGGTGGCGCAGCGGACATTTACGCTCATCACCAACGCAAGAGACACCGGGTTCGACACCGGGTTCGACTCCGGCTGTCGCGCAGAGTTAGCGGGTGGGAAGTCGATGGGTGGTAATCTGGATGTTGTGGACAGCGACTCTTACAGGTCGGTTGGGGGACGCCTGCACAGCAGAGACAGGAAATGGCGGGGGTAGTGTGAGCCTCCCACACGTTACACCTCGCCAATGAGAGTCCGCGCTGGCAGGTGAAAAGATGTGACAGGCTGCCTCCTCGTGTATCGGAGGGGACACGTGATGCAAGGCTTCTATCCTCCCTACAACCGGCCAGTCGGGGGCATATGCGAGCAACGTTCAAGACAGGGGAGGGGAGAATTGGCACAGCGGGTAATAGACCTGTCGCTAAACCACGCCCCAAAATAGAATTTGTCCAATCATATCACAGGAAAAACTTCGCTGCAGTAAACTCGGTCAACACCAGAAAAGCCATTTGTGGGCTGCATCAAACCAGACGGCTGTGATCAAAACCACTGTGTAAGAGTTCAGTTTATATGTTATTATCTACCTAATATCCGATGGTGAAACGCTGTGCGTGGGGTACCTGTAATTCGGACACCAGGTACCCTGAAAGACTGGATGGAGGAGTATATTTCATACCTTTCCCGAAGCCCAAACGAAAACTAGAGAAATGCAAGCGATGGATTATGTTGTGTCGTCGACCACATACACAAGTGAATGTGAAGACCATTACCAAGGACACTTATGTTTGCTCAAAGGTAAGGTCAATTCATAAAGACATAATATTTGACGGCATGTATTAGAAACGTAGACCAAACTATTAGTTTGCTAACGTTTGACTTTGACTGCGAACTAGCTCTCGTATATCCAGCCCAGTTAGCTAACGTTAGCAGCTAGCTAACGTTAGCTGCCAACATGTAACGATACCGCAGATATTTCTGCATCATAACGTGAGCCTTCTGTATCATAAGGTTAGCTTTCTGCATCATAACGTGAGCCTTCTGTATAGCTTTCTGCATCATAACGTCAGCAACGTTACCGCAAGCCACGTGCATAACAGTGGAAATGATGACCAACAACGACAGTTATAGATGTAATGTAGTGACCACCATTGATAGTATAAAGAACTGGCTAATAACAGAATACTAATAACATGAATACTACTACATGCACTAAGAATGCTCGATGCACTTCAGATGCCATAGTGCCACTTGAAACCAGTAACAACAGGGACAACGATGTAAACAGTAAATAAGTCCTGGACTTTTCGTTTTATCCCTGACAAGGCAAACACAAATGTTGATCTGTCAAAGTTATGTTTGTTGTCAATAAAATCCACTTTGAGCTGCATTTTATGTATGAAAGATGCTTCATAAATGAACTATTATTATTATCTGTCTATGCTTAGCTAATACTCAGCTTTTTGTGTTTTTTTTCACAGAATGAGGTGTGCTGGAGATCATGTAAAGGTGTGCTTTACAATCATGTCATTAACTGAATCATATTCCTCTCTCCTCATTCACCTCTCTCCTCATTCACCTCCCCCTCATCCCTCTCCCCTTATCCATCACCCCTCTCTCCTCCCCTCTTACTCCAGATGAGGAGTGCCGGCCTGTGGGCACCAGGCTCCCCCAATGGAAGGTGGACATTACTAGAAAGCTAAACAGAATGCTTAAATAGGAATGTTAGAGGTTCTAGAAGGTTCTACTATGACATCATCACCAACGTTCCAGAATGATCGGGCAGACTAACGTTCTAGAATGTACTGCCATGACATCATCACACACGTTCCAGAATGTTCGGGCGGCAGTAATTTTCTAGAATGTTCCTAACAATAGGTCTGTGGGTGAATTATGTACCATTACAACTACAGTACTGTATTAAGTCTCAAAAGTAAAAGTACAGTACATATTCTATAGGGTGTTCTTGTATTTCAGTGCATTCAACCCTCGATTGACCTGAAGGTTGTTAAAGTGGTCCAGTTATGCTACTCTGTGTCCCTCAGATTGCTGGTTTACAATGTTAAAGTACTTAATCTTCATCAACAGTTGCTGATATTGCAAATGTCAACAGACCAGGCTATTAATCCATAATGGAGGTACTAGAAGAATATAATGTTAAATTACCATAGATGTATCACAACAACACATGATATTGTTCGCTATTCCAGTTTATATCGTACATCCATTTGTGTAACTGTAAATCCATGTATATTTATTGTATATATTAAAAATAGTGGCTATTTATGTACACTTTAGTTGTGGGTTTTCTTTTCTAATCAGAGTGATCTATCTTGAGAATGTGTTGTATATGCATTTATTTATATTTATATAAATATATAGTATAACTTATACTTAGTGTTATAAGAAAAGCTATGTCCTGACCTGTATACCCATTTACATTTACATTTACTGTGATTTACAGGTATTTTGGTAAATGGTAAATGGCTGTATTTATATAGCGCTTTTATCCAAAGTGCTTTACAATTGGTTTCTCACATCTTACCCATTCACTCACACATTCACACACCGACGGTGGAGGCAACCATGCAAGGTGCCAACCTGCTCATCAGTGTCTTGCTCAAGGACACTTCTACACGCTGGCCAGGAGGAGCGAGAATCAAACCGGGAACCTCCGGATTACCAGACGACTGCTCTACTCCCAAGCCACTGTCGCCCCCTATATTAGGTCTATTTTATTATTAGGTATTTTTACTTTGGTCTCTATCACTATACATTTATAGTTAGTGTAATCAATCATTTGACCTGATGTACACTAGAATGTGCAGCATACCATTCTCTGATGTCTCACCCCTTTATGGAGGATTGTTGGCATATTTACCTGGGTCACAAAAGAACCAACATAGCATGTTTACAAAAGAGGTGGATTATTCTGGTTGCAGAATGACAGCTCTCACTTTTTTCCTCATTCTAGTGACTAGTGACAACTGTCGGGTCTAGCTCGTATACTGCGTTGGACCACTAAACTAAATGTATCAGCAATAGTAATCATGGATTATCGTCATAGTTCTTGTAATCTTCAATCAAGTCAACTGTAAGTACTGCTTGAGACGTTATCTATAGCTAATGCTTGCATCACCATGGAGGTCTAAGGTAAATGTGTATCTCATGAACGTACTTTTCCACTGCATATTGTAACCCTCTCTGTCTGCTTCTAGATGAAATATTTGTGTTATCTTTAAAAAACAGGTCTATTACCTGCTGTGGTAAATCTCCAGCGGCCTAGCCCCTTTCGTGACTGTGAAGCAAGGCTTGCATCACAGTCAGGAAAGGGGCTGCCTGCAGCCATCGTCAACGAGAGTCATTTACACGGTCGGCTCTGTGTCCGAGTTTTCAAAGGGGGCGTGGCTTAGCAATAGGTCTATTGGGATGGGAGAAAAATTGAAAAAGTGGATAAAAAAAATAAAAATAAAAAAGGTGGAAAGGAATCCTAACCTGAGCATGACATAAGAGCAAAGGGGCCGTCGTGTGAATATGGTCGATGGAAGAATAGTGTATAACACGCACATGCATATTATCACTGCTGTCAGGGTGGGGAACCTCATATCTTCACGAGGGACTTCAGGGTGAATGGGTTTCAAGGTGTCAACTTTCAATCCAAGTAAAAACACGGAGATACAAGGTTTTCCTCCGTCAGCTGCGATAAGTATCACACGTTTCTCCTGACCTCTGGACGGGCGATGAGGAAGTGTCGTGATCCATCTCTTCCTCCTTCTGTCCGTGTAGAGGAAGTCGACGCGAGGATCTCTTCTCATTGTGTTCGGTCACAGACATTGATGGTGACAATGGCCATGGAAGTCACTAAATGATATTTACAACTCCCATTGTATTGACTATACTATCCATAGGCCATAGCTCGCCTACACAGTTCTAAGGCCAATTGTTTCCACGCATTATTCGAAGGGAAATTCACGTTTGTCAAAATGTATTGTTTTCCAATGATGCACAGCTTAATTTATAGACCATTGTGTGTAGAGTATACAAACAAAATATACCCCGTTTCCAGGTTACTTTGCTATAGGATACTATATTTTAACAAGACAGACAGACAGACAGACAGACAGACAGACAGACAGACAGACAGACAGACAGACAGACAGACAGACAGACAGATAGATAGATAGATAGATAGATAGATAGATAGATAGATAGATAGATAGATAGATAGATAGATAGATAGATAGATAGATAGATAGATAGATAGATAGATAGATAGATAGATAGATAGATAGATAGATAGATAGATAGATAGATAGATAGATAGATAGATAGATAGATAGATAGATAGATAGATAGATAGATAGATAGATAGATAGATTATTTGTCAAGTACACATTCTACGGTCTTCCCTTTACTTAATACATAAACTGTAAGCCAGGAGTCAAAGTCAGACTTTCATGTGTGTAGGAAATGCTTCCAAATTTGGTCTCCACAGGAAGTGTGTGTGTGTGTGTGTGTGTGTGTGTGTGTGTGTGTGTGTGTGTGTGTGTGTGTGTGTGTGTGTGTGTGTGTGTGTGTGTGTGTGTGTGTGTGTGTGTGTGTGTGTGTGTGTGTGTGTGTGTGTGTGTGTGTGCGTGTGCGTGTGTGAAGAGAGAGAGAGAGAGAGAGAGAGAGAGAGAGAGAGAGAGAGAGAGAGAGAGAGAGAGAGAGAGGGAGAGAGAGAGAGAGAGAGAGAGAGAGAGAGAGAGAGAGAGAGAGAGAGTTGCTGAGCAGTGTGATTAACCCTGTGGCTCGCCCCACCCTGACATTCCAGAGTATCTCCTTTACACACTGGCACCGAGCAACAGGAAGTCAGCGTGATAGTGCAGAAGCCGGAGCTCGTCTGTCATATGGTCACTCACACTGTTTGCTCATGTCCACATGAGTCACGCGCTTCTGAAGTCCGTCCACGCTGAAAGGCTCTGTGTGTGTGTGTGTGTGTTTATATACGTGTGTATTGTTTTATCGTACGCGATCTCACTAAACTATGTCCACGTGGGCGACGGGGGGGAAGCGAGTAACGTGGAGATGTTGGAAGGTGCCCCATCTGTGACCTCCCACGCTGATGTGATTCCTGGGGATTCTGGAGAGGCTGTGGCAGCGAGGAGATATTAAGGGATTAGGAAAACATCAATGCCTTATTTTTTTTCGAGAATAAATAAAGGTTTGCAAATTAAATGAACAAAGATGCCAAATCCTTCTACACAGCATGATCTGACAACACTGGATCAAAACAAGGCCATCGCTTCTGGCTGATAAGAGGTGGTTTCTATGTGCGTATATGTGTACAGTGTTGGCTGATGTCAGTCATGTTGAGAGTCGTGACAGTGTGATATGCAGATGACTTCTCATAATACTGTAGCTGTTCTGTTCACTGACATCCCACATACCCACACATAAGTAGAGAGTGAAGAGAGACAGAGCCAAAGAACAGACACATTGAAGATAGATAGATAGATAGATAGATAGATAGATAGATAGATAGATAGATAGATAGATAGATAGATAGATAGATAGATAGATAGATAGATAGATAGATAGATAGATAGATAGATAGATAGATAGATAGATAGATAGATAGATAGATAGATAGATAGATAGATAGATAGATAGATAGATAGATAGATAGATAGATAGATAGATAGATAGATAGATAGATAGATAGATAGATAGATAGATGGACGGACGGACGGACGGACGGACGGACGGACGGACGGACGGACGGACGGACGGACGGACGGACGGACGGACGGACAGATAGATAGATAGATAGATAGATAGATAGATAGATAGATAGATAGATAGATAGATAGATAGATAGATAGATAGATAGATAGATAGATAGATAGATAGATAGATAGATAGATAGATAGATAGATAGATAGATAGATAGATAGATAGATAGTTGCAATCAGCAAGACAACACAGTACAAACACGATACAGGCACAAAATAAATGTATATTGGCCCAAAACAGACATACTGTTTGAGTATGAAGGTGTATGAAGTATGAAGGTGCCCCATCTGTGACCTTCCACACTGCAATTATTCCTGGGAACTCTGGAGAGGCTGTGGCAGCGAGGAAATTGCTCATATCCTGTGTGTGGAGCTGTAGGAAAGGAAGTCTCGCCTGCGACCCATGGAATCTCCAGTCCACTGACCCATATTACTGGCCTCTGGAAACGCCTATCTGTCAGCTCACAGCTACTCGTAGTGTATCATACGTCAAATACTGCACTGTCTATACCAGCGGTCCTCAAACTCGTTCACATCAAGGACCCCCAGATTGATAATAATTTTAGGCTAAACATGCCATTTCCTCTACTACTAGAGGAATCCACTAACCACAAGTCCAAGTCCAGTTCTGTACACAGTAGGTTGAATTCATCTCCGGTGAAGTTAAAGTCTCATGACGCATTGAGAATACAACACTATACAGTTGATTGATTGATTGAAAACGTTATTAACAGATTGCAGAATGGGTACAGTACAGTACAGCTCAATACACACAATTGTTAATGGGATGCAGACCAGAGAAAGATCAGGGCCCCCCATTTGTAATTCATAGTGACAACAGCATCTAAAACAATATATTTATATGTATATTTATATATTGGAAGAGTATATTTATGAGACAGTATATTTTGTACATATGTAACGGTTGTGACAACGTCACCTCAAACTTCTAACGTCACAGGCAACAACACAGACCGCTATACCATAGTGTAACACACAGCAAGAATGTGAAACAAGTTACTATTATTAGTATTGGGTTAGAGTTGTTTGATTTACACTAACGTAATGTTAGATTGCTATCTGAGAAAGTTAAAATGCTAACGTAACGTTAGTCTATGTGAGCTGGCTACAACATTTTCCAATGTGTAATCGGAAGTCAAAACGGACTGCATATAAACTGCTGATGACTCATAACTTCCTATCACGTTTGAATAATGCTGTAAAGTTAAGTAAAAATGCATTTCAATAGTAATGTATATGAATTGAGAGCTTACCGATGCAGAGCTAAATCCACTGTTGAACAGACGAGTCGCAATATTTACTTCCTAGTTCCGGAGCTTGAGGAATGTCATTGGGAGAAATCAAGTCACCTGACGTTGTAACGCGTTTTGATTGGTTCCGCAGCAACGCCCCTTTTCACAAACGTAGGTCGTTTTTAGCTTATAAACACATTAATTTTCATAAAGATATGACCCAAAAACCGTTGCCAACAAACGGAAATGTGTTATTATAGTATATTATGTAGTTCATATTATAATAACATATACTCTCTAAAACCAGATCAATCATTTCACTAACGGAAGCCTCTAGCAACCTTCGGCCCACCGTCTAATAGCCATGTTTCTTCAACTAGTGTACCACTGAGCTCTGACTCTTCTGACAGTCAACAACGTTGAGCCCAAGTCCAGAGTTCATTCTTTGCATTCAAGTCATAAATACATGCATGGTAGCCAGGCAGGGACTACAGATGAAAACTAGCTCATTAGCTAATTCTGGCACATTTACATTGATGTGGAAACTGAAGATGTTGATTAATATGCACTGTCCCTGGATAAAAAAAATTAAAAAAAACTAAACTAAGTCAATTTTATTTGCATAGCCCTTGCATCGCAGTTACTTGTCTCGAAGGGCTTTGAGATAAGATAAGATATTCCTCTATTGATCCCCTTGGGGAAATTCAGGCATCATAGCAGGGGGGGGGGGTGAGGTACAGTATGGGCAGGGTAATAGTATAAGACATAAACATAGGCAATACAATTATAATAAAGATAAAAATAAGCAGTGTAAACAATATAATTAACTCTGAATTCAAGCAAATGAGCAAGTAAGCAGTGTAATCAAAGGTGCAGATGAGGGTCTGTATGCCAGTTATATTATCAGTTATATATTATATGTGTGACGGCCCCCACGCATGCCTGCTTATTGGTGAGTCTGCTGCCTCTCTAGAGAGCATGGCAGAGTGGGTGGCTCGTCAGCCCAATTAGACTCACCTGGGCATTGAGAGCTGCCTGTCTATGAATATTATGTCCCTGGTTAACCTTCTCTCTCTCTTCTCCATCTCCTCTCACCAGGTTATCCACCACCCATTGAGTTCTCTTTTTCCTACTTACACCACACCGCAGTGACCGCACCACACTTCACTTTTCACTCATACATACACTGCATTCATCACTGATTCGTATCCATACATATTCATTGTTTATTTAATTGATTGTTTGTTATATAGGTTTATTACATGGCGTTTTAACATTCACCGAAATGCTTGATTGTGATTGGTCAATAGCGCTCGGCAGAGGTCCGTTATTATTCGATAACGGACCTCTGCCGAGCAATAATGGCCGCTGTTCGCAGCTGAAGCAATCAAGCCCACTGACACACACTGCATCAGTGCAATCAGACACACCTGCCGGCTGCCGGCGAAGCAGCCGGCGATGACAGCGCGGAGCGACAGAACAGAACTGCGTCTGCATTTGATCTCATCTTGTCGATGGTGTAAAATGAATTAGGTATATTGTTAGTAAGTTAGCCATGTAATAAGCGGGATAATGTATAGCTATACTCGGTCATTGTCGTAAAATAATTGACCTTCACCTCGGCGGGGCGCCTCGGTATTCTAAACTCTGTGTCGGTCAATTATTTTGCGACAATGACCTCGTAGCTATACATTATCCCTTACTTAGGCTATGGTTAGACTAGTGTATTCCTGGCGTTTTTTTATACGTTTTTGACGACGTTTGATGTCCTATCTACACAGAAATGCGTTTTTTGGCGTTTTTTTGTGGATACGGCTGAAACGCAAAATTGTGTTTGCGTTTGGAGATACGCAAAAAAAACGAATCGACAACAGCGTGTAGTCAGCACGGAGCAGTTGTTGCGAAAACGCCCATGCGCAGTAGATACCATCTGCGTGCCCTTCCGGTGACAACAGTGTGTGTGTTTGGGACAGAGCTCCGTGTCCCAAATAGCTTCAGCTACCATGTGTTGTCAAGTTATTGTTATAAGGACCCCAGTCCAAGCTACAACAGTCTGCATTCCCTTAACAATTGTTTGTATTGAGCCGTATTGTATTGTACCCATATGCAATATGTTAAATAAAGTTTACATCCATTCATTCTGCTAGCATTACCGATTGCATGAGCAGCTGGCTAACGTGAGCTATCAGGATTCAGACCCTGTTAGCTCAGAGTTCCTCTTTCAACTTAACAAGCATTAAACAAAATGGCCCAGTCATCTATTCACCTTTGTTTAATACACACAGCGTTGTCTCTAATGTTATCTAACTACTGATAGCTCGCGATATCATCAGTTTTGGTGCTGGCTAAGTAGCGTGAGCTAACGTTAGCTTCTAGCCACAATGCTATATTGTTATAATGGCATACTCCATTGACGTTAGCATGCAGCTAACAATGCTACCGATCGTTTTTTAGACTAAACTATCCGCTCTTGGTGGTCACTTGTGTTGATGTTAGTTTTGTTTCATCAACAAATGACAGGCAGAACACACAGTGAATGTATCCGTTTTGTTTATTGCACTTTTATTAGGCTTTGCTGAAAAATTATTGCTGCATTGAGTAAATAGGCAAGATGGTGGCGCGGCATAGGCGCCTGCCTTATTGACATTTTCTTTGCTGGAGCTTCCACCAGGAAGTGTATTGGCACATTCGTTCTGATTGGTTGAAATTGCCTTCATGTTTGCCACCTACTGCCACCTACTGCTTTGGCAGTGTACTACATCAGTGTGCTCGGCTGACAAAAACGAAAAAAAAAAACGAAAGTGTGACTCAGGCGCACAACGTCGCGGCGATACGCGGCGATACGTATAAGAAAACAATACGAAGATGATACGAAAGGTGTAACCGCAGCCTTAGTGTGTGTAACATGTACATGTGTATATCACTACTGTCAGGGGGAAAACATATATCTTCATAATAGTATTCAGGAATTAAGAAAAACAACCTCATTCTCAGAACGGCACCCATGTATGTATAATAAATAGAGGTGGGCATAGATTAATTTTTTAATCTAGATTAATCTATCTGCAATCCTGGATTTAATCTAGATTAATCTAGATTAAAATGGCTCAAAAAAAAAAAAAAAACTGCCGAAGGCATTCAAAATATGTGTGTTCTACCCAAATAATGACCAGAAGTAAGTCCTTACTTTTTCTTTCCTCCTTATGTTTCTCAGGCCAGGTGGCCCATTACACCATGAGCCCATCTCCCGTTTTCCAAAATGCATTACAGACTGTTTGAAAAAGCTGTTTTGCTATGATAATTGGTAATGAAATATCAAAATAATGTTCAATAAGATGTACTTGTGTTTAATAAGTTGTTTTATTCAGAAGTTAACACAAATAAATAATATTACCAGTACAGTACAGTATCTAGCACTCTCAGGAGCAAAACAGAAAGAATCATTTCAAACTTGAACTATGTGACATGGCTTGAATCAACTGCTCCAGTGGAGTTGCTCAGTGGCCAATGGTGTCAACTGTGGTTGTACTGGGCAGCTCCCAGGTGTGAATGGAACTGTGTGAATGTGAAGCAGGGCGTTCCTGAAAAAGAGCATCTGTGCTCAGCGAACCTACCCTGGGTAAATAAAGGTAAAAAAAAAAAAAAAAAATTTTTAGATTAATGCGTTAATTATATTATCGCGCGATACTAGTATAGCGTTAACGCAGCACGTTAACGCCGTTAACGGCCCAGCTCTAATAATAAATAACAATAAAGGCTACTGCAGACATTTAGTGTCGCATTGTTACAGGATTTTCCATTGTATGATAACAAACACTTGGCTAAACCCTGGCTAGTGTAGACAAGGCCACAGCACGGCTAAACCCTGGCTAGTGGAGACAAGGCCACAGCACGGCTAAACCCTGGCTAATGGAGACAAGGCCACAGCACGGCTAAACCCTGGCTAGTGGAGACGAGGCCACAGCACGGCTAAACCCTGGCTAGTGTAGACAAGGCCACAGCACGGCTAAACCCTGGCTAGTGGAGACGAGGCCACAGCACGGCTAAACCCTGGCTAGTGGAGACAAGGCCACAGCACAGCTAAACCCTGGCTAGTGTAGACAAGGCCACAGCACGGCTAAACCCTGGCTAGTGGAGACGAGGCCACAGCACGGCTAAACCCTGGCTAGTGTAGACAAGGCCACAGCACGGCTAAACCCTGGCTAGTGGAGACGAGGCCACAGGACGGCTAAACCCTGGCTAGTGGAGACGAGGCCACAGCACGCCACGGCTAAACCCTGGCTAGTGGAGACGAGGCCACACCACGGCTAAACCCTGGCTAGTGGAGGCAAGGCCACAGCACGGCTAAACCCTGGCTAGTGGAGACAAGGCCACAGCACGGCTAAACCCTGGCTAGTGGAGACGAGGCCACAGCGTGGCTAAACCCTGGCTAGTGGAGACGAGGCCACAGCACGGCTAAACCCTGGCTAGTGGAGACAAGGCCACAGCACGGCTAAACCCTGGCTAGTGGAGACGAGGCCACAGCACGCCACGGCTAAACCCTGGCTATCTATCTATCTATCTATCTATCTATCTATCTATCTATCTATCTATCTATCTATCTATCTATCTATCTATCTATCTATCTATCTATCTATCTATCTATCTATCTATCTATCTATCTATCTATCTATCTATCTATCTATCTATCTATCTATCTATCTATCTATCTATCTATCTATCTATCTATCTATCTATCTTTTAGTCAAGGTTAACGTTCTCGTTCTTATAACTGCCCGTCGTCTCGCTCCAAAGGGTGTGATATACAGTAGGCAGCCTGTTTTTGCCGTTTGTAGTTAGAACCGTTAATGGGCTGAGGCTGCACATAAACCTGGAGCTGGACACAACAGATTCCGACGGCCCCTAATGGCTTCGGTCATGGGCTCTCGTTACCGCTCCAGAAAGGGAAGGGGGGGGGGGGGGGGCGTGATAAACTGTCTTCTTTACTGAAGATGAAATGTTATGATCAGTGGTGAGACATTTAAAACAGGAGGTGCTAAACCCCCACCAACCCTCCCTTCGAAATGCACCCTGGTCGAGTCCAAGTTATGAGTCGCAGGCTCGAGTACTACAGCACTGATTACAATATATTACTGCAATAAGTTAGTTCGTTTTGTACCCGGTTTAATCACCTGTACATTGTATATTGCTGGTGCACTTTACGGTAAGAAGCATTTTGTATAAAAGTATTCTGTACTTCTGTATGACTATTAAAGAAACTAAACTAAAGAAACTGAAACTACAGCTACTTTTGCACTCCGGTTGCAAAACGTCCTTTCGTTCGTTCAGAACTGTACTTGTGCTGTATGATGACAATAAATTTGAATCTAATCTAATCTAATCTAATCTAATAAAGTAGGTCCCACTCTGCACCGCCAGAGTACTTGTCACATGTCTCAAGTCGTTTACAAGAGTTTACAAGAAACGCAATGGAAACACAAACTCAACCATACCGTACCAAACCTGGCCATGGCTATAGCCCCGCCCCCAGCCAGGCTGAACACAGCTAATGGAGACAGAGTGGTTGTTATCATACAATGGAAAATCCCGTAACAATGTGACACTAAATCTAAGTCTGCAGTAGGCTTTATTGTTATTTATTATACATACATGGGTGCCGTTCTGAGAATGAGGTTGTTTTTCTTAATTCCTGAATACTATTATGAAGATAGTACAGTTTCCCTCCCCCCCAACCTCCTCCAATGTACAGTTTCTTCGTCAAATGTATATACTCTCTTTTTTAGACTCTTTTTGTATCACAAACAGTACTGTATTTGTAAATACATAGATGTAGCAGACAGTACTGTCTATCTGTATGTCATGTATGTCATATATGTTATGATGAATTGAAAATGGGGGACCCTGATGTAAACAAGACGAAAGTCTTTCTCTGGTCTGCATCCCCTTAACAATTGTGTGTATTGAGCCGTACTGTATTGTACCCATTCTGCAATCTGTTAATACAATTTTCAATCAATCAATCATATAAGGGTTTCACCCTGACAGCAGTGATCTACACATGTACGTGTTATACAGGCAGGCAGGCACACACACACACACACACACACACACACACACACACACACACACACACACACACACACACGCACGCACACACACACACACACACACACACACACACACACACACACACACACACACACACACACACACACACACACATACACACGCACGCACGCATCTCAAGTCGTGTGCAAGTGTGTTAGTGTGTTACTGTGTTAGTGTGTCTCATGTCGGGGATCCTGATGTCGACAGGAAGGAAGGAAGGGTGTCGCCGTCTTAAGACTTCCTGTCCCGCTGTGTGTGACGCCGGGCCGTATGCCTCTCTTTTCCTCTTCCCCTCCTTCTCTCCATCCCTCCCTCCGTCCTGTCGCATCTCCCCCTTCCTTTCCTCACTCATCTTGGTCATTGTTAGCCTCTGTTATCGACGGCGGGCATGTGGAGAGAGCGTGTGGGGCCGGGCCAATACAAGCACAGCACACAGCACCAGGACCGGCGGAGTGAAACCCTTTGTTCACGGGCTCTTTCGGGCCTGGCAGCGGCCTCGACGGGCAGGGGCACTAAAGCTGCCAGGTCGTTTAGGTCATGACAGCCGTCCAAGGTGCAGCCATCTTGAATCATCTACAAAATACATGCCTGTATTTTTTATGTCCGTTCTATTTTATAATTTTTAGACTATTTTTAAACTGAATCATTTTAAACTATTTCTATTATTTGTATTACTGAAAACTGTAAGCGGAGAGCCTATTGGGATGCTAGATCCTAATGTGAAACACTGTGATTTGCCATACCTTGCTACCTGTCTATCTTTTTTATGCTCGCTTATGCCTGTATTTTTTACTGTTGTGAAGCACTTTGAACTGCAACCTCTGTATGAAAAGTGCTATACAAATAAAATTATTATTATTATTATTATTATTATTATTATATTATTATTATTATTATTATTATTATTATTATTATTATTATTATTATTATTATTATTATTATTATTATTATTATTATTATTATTATTATTATTATTATTATTATTATTATTATCTCTTCTCTCTCTCTTCTCGCTCTCTCTCTCTCTCTCTCTCTCTCTCTCTCTCTTTGCAAGTCGAGAAATCTGATCGACAAGCAAGTCGGCTAACGACAGCTAACATCATCGCTATAGCTTTAGATGCTGTAACGTAACGTTAGCCATGTGGCGATTACACTTTTAACTTGACAAACATCACATGTGTAATTCGCTTCTCTTCGCTTCGCTTCTCGCCATTGACTACCGTTCGTATTTTTCCCCCCAAAATGGTGGTCCAGCGGTAGGGGAAGGACTCCGCCTCTCTATTGAGACTCCGCCTCTCTGTTGAGACTCTGCCTCTCTGTTGAGACTCCGCCTCTTTATTGAGACTCCGCCTCTCTGTTGAGACTCTGCCTCTCTGTTGAGACTCCGCCTCTCTATTGAGACTCCGCCTCTCTGTTGAGACTCCGCCTCTCTATTGGGACTCCGCCTCTCTGTTGAGACTCTGTCTCTCTATTGGGACTCCCCCTCGCTATTGAGACTCCGCCTCTCTGTTGGGACTCTGTCTCTCTATTGAGACTCCGCCTCTCTATTGGGACTCCGCCTCGCTATTGAGACTCCACCTCTCTATTGAGACTCCGCTTCTCTGTTGAGACTCCGTCTCTCTATTGGGACTCTGCCTCTCTATTGGGACTCCGCCTCTCTATTGGGACTCCACCTCTCTATTGAGACTCCGCCACTCTGTTGGGACTCTGTCTCTCTATTGAGACTCCGCCTCTCTGTTGGGACTCTGTCTCTCTATTGAGACTCCGCCTCTCTATTGGGACTCCGCCTCGCTATTGAGACTCCACCTCTCTATTGAGACTCCGCTTCTCTGTTGAGACTCCGTCTCTCTATTGGGACTCTGCCTCTCTATTGGGACTCCGCCTCTCTATTGGGACTCCACCTCTCTATTGAGACTCCGCCACTCTATTGCGATGCAAGAGTAGCGACTGAAACACAAACACATTCCTCTGACATGTTTATCCTCGAGGCATGAAGTCTGAGAGAGTTTCCCACTCCCACCCCCCCGAGACCCACAGGCCCCCACATGTCGATGCGACCGCAATCAGGGTGTATTGATTGACATTTATCGCAGATTGGGTGAATTGCCGGCTATAACGGGATCTCGTTGTTACGAGAGGGTAATCACTCAGGAACTGAGACTCTGAGGGAAACAGAAACAGCAGCCTGGTCAACACTGAGGAGGAGGATGAAGAGGAGGAGGAGGAGGAGGATGAAGAGGGGGAGGAGAAGGAGGAGGAGGAGGAGGGAGGAGGAGGAGAGGAGCATCAGAATTGGAGATGAGTCAGACATGAGCGAGGAGGTGTGGGGAAAAGACGAGGAGCAAGGAGGTGTGGGTGGAGGAGAGAGATAGGGAGAGAGAGAGGGAGAGAGAGGGAGAGGGAGAGGAGAGCGAGAGAGGGAGAGAGAGAGAAAGAGAGAGGGAGAGAGAGAGAGAGAGGGAGAGAAAGATAGAGAGGGAGGGGGAGAGGGGGAGAGAGGGAGAGAGAAAGAGAGAGAGGGAGGGGAGAGGGAGAGAGAGAGCTAGAGAGAGGGAGAGAGAGAGAGAGAGGGGGGCGTGTGGGTGGTTTAATATCCCCTCTCCTAGGCAGGCTAATGCCATTACAGTCACTGTACGGGAAAATCATATGACACATGAGTTGTTTTTCCTCTTTATTTATTTACCCTAACACACACACACACACACAGACACACGCACACACACACGCACACACACACACACACTCACATACATTCCAACACGTCAAATATCCTGCAAAGTTGAGTAATAACGACACAAGCTCCTGTGAGATGGACTCTCCTAGACTGTGTTACCATTTTGTGTACACAAATAAACACACATAACCACAACACACACACACACACACATCTCGTGAATGCTTCTAACTTGCCTCCTCTCTCCCTCTGTCCTCCTCCCTCCCATTGGCTGATCCAGCCCCCAGGCTATAGTCTCCTCATGCCGTCTCTCTCTGTAAGCCCCCACACCATATGGACTCTGGGGGGCTTTAGTAAACCCCCTCTCTCCAGCAGGTCAGCTTGGCAGGGTCTGGTGGCTGAGGGGAGTCGGGGGCCTTCCAGTCATCCAGTCCTCCAGTCCTCCAGTCATCCAGTCATCCAGTCATCCAGTCATCCAGTCATCCAGTCATCCAGTCATCCAGCTCATCCAGTCATCCATTCATCCAGCCATCCAGTCATCCAGTCCTCCAGTCATCCAGTCATCCAGTCATCCAGTCCTCCAGTCATCCAGTCCTCCAGTCATCCAGTCATCCAGTCCTCCAGTCATCCAGTCATCCAGTCATCCAGTCATCCAGTCAGTCCATCCAGTCATCCAGTCATCCAGCCATCCAGTCATCCAGTCATCCAGTCATCCAGTCATCCAGTCAGCCAGTCAGCCAGTCATCCAGTCATCCAGTCATCCAGTCATCCAGTCATCCAGTCATCCAGTCATCCAGTCATCCAGTCATCCAGTCATCCAGTCATCCAGTCATCCAGTCAGCCAGTCATCCAGTCCTCCAGTCCTCCAGTCATCCAGTCATCCAGTCATCCAGTCATCCAGTCATCCAGTCATCCAGTCATCCAGTCATCCAGTCATCCAGTCCTCCAGTCATCCTCCAGTCATCCAGTCATCCAGTCATCCAGTCATCCAGTCATCCAGTCAGCTGCTCCAAACTTCCTGTCTA